>NC_026002.2:83809037-83921654 GCF_000442705.2 Elaeis guineensis
AATAGTGTCCCAAAGCAATCGTCAGCCTGTTGACGGTTGTGCTCCTTTTGTATTAGTACATGAATTATAAATAAATAAAAGTTATTTTGATATTTTTTCATGACAAATGTTTCATCTTCTAATGAACTCCTGTATTGTGGTGAAGTCCTTAGGACTATTTAGACTCGACAAAGGAGGATTTGTCGCTTAGTCCTTAAACATGTTCGCGACCAAATTATACATTGTTATTAAGGATGACAATGTTTATCGAGCATAGGTCGTTGTGTGCCATATGGGTTGGTTGTCCTCATAACCAAAGAGTGTGGAGACACTGGTATGGCATACAGGTGAGATGTAATGGTACATCTGCACTGAACGTGACCAACTCCGGAGCTATTTCTGCTGTCAAGATTTGCTCTGATGGGATATAGGTATAAATGTCCCTCCGACCTGAGACCACCACGGTGACTTGCAAGCAACTCACTGCACTTAGGCACTGGACTACCTGAATTTCTAATTCAGTGACGGAAGGTTGCTGGGTGTAGTCAAGTACTTGACTTGCCGGTGCGTGTGTCAAGATGGGATTGACCACTCCAGTTTAGAAGCTGTGTACAGTTGTGTTTCAATTTAGCAAAATCTTGGCCAGGGTAGTCCTAGTGAGGAGTCACAGGACTAATTGAGTTGAGCATGATTCGGATGATATCATCAGGGTTGACAGTTTAACCCTGAGTCGTCCTAAACACAGGGGTCAAAAGGGATGAATTATATGGTAACCATATTCACGTAGGTTCTGAATGTTGCGATTATGATTATTCGACCTATCCGATCATCGGGTACCATTGCTAGATGGTCACTTCGATTAGTACAGAAATTGGTTCCTGTGCTACCGGCTTAGGTTCGAACCTGCGGGGTCACACACATTAGAGGTTCCTTTCTGATCTGATGGCTGATTATGAGTCTTATCTATCTGGAACTCTATGATTGAGAATTAGAATTCTCTAATCAAGAGTTCCACCACATTTTGGGATACCAGGGTCAAAATTTTGAATTTTAAATTTGAATTTGAAATTTGAACTCTTTGATCAGGGTTTCATATCGATGGTCTCTGATGCCTGATTGCCCATCGGATTTGGACTCAATATTTATGAGAGGTTTAATTAGTGATTTAATCACTAATTAACTCAATTTGATTGAGTAATTATTTTTGGATCAAGTCCAATTGAATTGGATTCAGTTTGGATTGACCCGATTAGGTTAAATGTTGACCTAATCGCTAAGGTGGTTTAGTCCCTGATTTGATCAGGGGTTAGGTTTAGTTAATTCCTGATTTGATTAAAATTTTATTGAGCCTAATTAAGCCTAATTATATTGGGTTTAATCTGGTCTAATTATGCTTAACCTATTTTAAACTAGGTTGGCTCAATTTGAATCAAACCACCTTGTTTTAAATTCCCTGCGACACCCAACTTCCTTGCACCCATTTGAATTCACGAGAAGAAACTTTTCATGAAATTTTTCTCATGCAAAACCCTTCCCCACGCCCTCATTTGTGCGCCATATGGATGGATAAAATAATTAGTTAGCTATTCAAATTCAAAGCATGTTTGAATTTGAATGGATAACTTATCACTTGCCCTTTCATCCTTATCCATTTTGTGCGCCACATTACTTACACGAGAAAAGGTTTCTCATGAAATATTTTCTACGCACAAAGAGCCACGCCCCTTCTCTTCTCACACCCAAAAGGATAGGGATAAGTTGGTTTTCATTTGAATTCAAATTTGATTTGAATTCAAATGTGTAACCTCTTGTCTTTATCCTCTCACGCGGATAAGACACGTTCGACGTTGTTTTAAAAAGAGGAGAAAGGTGGGACGTGTGTAAAAATTTTGGGAGAGAAACTTTGGGGCGTGAGGAAGGCTTCTATGTGAGGTGAAGGTCCAAAACCTTTCGAGAGAAAAAGAAAGAAAAGAGAGAAAATTGGGCGCAGGGTTTTTGGTGTGTACCCTAGGGTTTCTACCTAGGGTTCGGGAAGTGAGATTGGTGTGCCACGAGTGTCGTGAGTCCATCAAATTTTAGGGAGAGATCCATCAGCCTCTCAAGCAACTGTGCAGATGATCCAGAGCATCCAAGAAGTCAGCACACATCGATCGAAGGAGTTCGATCAACATCTGCCATCAAAAGGGTGAAATCACGAACTAACATTCGTGAGGAGCTGATCAGACGGGAGCTTCATGTGGATGATCCGCAGAGGCCAGACATTTGTGTGGCTATGACGTGATGATCAGAGCCCCCCGACGGTGATCAGATTGCGGTGATCGACTACCCGCAAAAGATGATGTGTTCTGAACACAGTACTGTAAAAGGTATACTGATTCAAATTTGAATTTCAAATTTAGATGCATGCTGTTGTATCATATTTAGATCCTAGTGTAGGGTTAATTAGTATTAATTAATGAGATTAATTAATAATTCCACTGTAAAATAGTAATTTTGAAAAAGTTTTAAAATTACCATTTTGCCCCTATACTAAATTTTCACTACAAATGGTATCAAAGCATGGTTCTAGAATATGATATACATATGCATGCGTAGATTAAGGTGTAATCTATAAGTTTAAATTTGAAATTCAAAATTCAAAATTCAAAAAGATTTGAAATTTGTTAGAAGTTTCAAATTTGAAATTTGAAATTTGGTTGAAATCTCAATTTTAAAATTTGAAATTCGAAAATTGAAATTTAAAATTTAAAATTTAAAATTTGAAATTTGAAATTTGAAATTTGGTTAAAATCTCAAATTCAAAATTTGAAATTTAAAATTCAAAATTTGAAATTTGAAATTCAAAATTCAAAATTTAAAATTCAATGATTTTAAATTCGAAATTTGAAATTTGGTTGAAATCTCAAATTTGAAATTTAAAATTTGAAATTTGAAATTTGAAATTCAAAATTTAAATTTTGAAATTGGTATATTTAGATATACTTGATCCAAGTAGCAAGTAATCTAATTGGGTTGGTTGCCATGGCCGTCCGGTCATAGGAGAAAAGTAAGGTTTAAAGGCCCTCTCTTCCCATTCGATGGGGTCTCCTATGGCGGTAGGGGTGTCGATGCAATTATATCCCATGCCGATGAAGCAGTGAAAGGACTTAATTAAGAAATTTATCATGAATGTGTTAGATTAGATCTAAAAGAAAATTTATGATTTATTTTGAGTTATTTTCTGTTATGAAATGAGCAATAGAATTGTTGTTTATGAAATGTGCTGACCCGTTTGTGAAATGAGTTAACATATTTGGTGAATAGAAAATAAAATCTTTCAAATTTAAAAATTATTTTCGAAATACCAAACCCTGACCCATCAGCCCAAGTACTTAATTAAAAAAATTAAGTGTTGTCTAGTAGGTCTAGAATTGTGAATTAAGACCTAAGACAATTACATAAACTTGTGGGTCAATGGGTTAGATGAATTAGGTCCATAATTGGGTTAGACCTAAGGTTAGTTTAAAAAATGGACTAAATGGAGTAATTGGTCAAATCTAATCAAAAGTTGAATTAGATTAGGTCAAGGATACTCTAGACTCAACTTCAATAGTTATAGTTGAATGGGTCCATGTCTTTAACTAGACCAAGATGGACTTAATTCATGGCTACGTGGTGGAGCCCTATTTACTAAGTTGATCAAAATTAAAACTAATGAATCGGTTGGTGTCTAAGGTAAGTTCGGCAGTTTTGACCAGTGGTTCTTAAGCGAGAGCTACTCACATTGATTCGATCATTGACGAGTTAATGGCAAATCCCCACCACTGATCTCACTTACCTGGCCAATCTGGTAAGTTAGATTTTGATTAGATCACTTGGTGATTAGAGCTCACCCATGTCATTAGATAAATCAGTGTGACTGATTTAGGTGCTCCTAATGCCAGCTTTAATTAAATCTTTTTTTAATCTGACTTGGTGAAGTCAGTGGGAGGATTGAAATTGGCTGGATGATTTCTTCTCTACTATTCTTTAATAAAATCCTCAAAATTATTAGGTCCCTAAAATGATTAAGTTATAATGATAACTAAGTCATAGCCTCCCATTAAGTGAGTGATAATGAGTCCATTAGTTCAATGATCATTGGAGGCCCAAAGGCCTGGTGCTCATTGGCTAATGGAATTATTATTCATAATATGATAATTTGATTGAGTCTTTCTGATGGTGGTTAGGTTGGCCGGTCAAAGTCGGGCCTGATCATTTATTGGTCCGATTCACTAAATTAAGTCATGTTAATGGTTGGACCTAACCAGATCTTTTCAGTGGAGGCCAAAGCCTACTGATTAGGTTCTGGGGCAAAATCAATTACTAGAAGTTGTTTAGAGAAACAACTGGTTAAGAACCTACCCATAGATGCACATGGGTTGACCAACCAAAGTTGGGCTCGTGTGTAGTCTGTGTGGATTCTAGTACCCGTTAAGAAATTAAAGTAATTCCTCGAATTGGAGGATGAGGCTACCAGTTCGTAAAAATATTGAGAAAAACTTTAGACTAAAGTCCAAGTCTTTAGTATTAATTTATGTACTAATAGAGGTCTCGTTTTCCTTTAAGCAGCTATGGCCACTACCCTATCGCTCCGGTCATTATTAGATAATGACAAGCTCATGGGACTCAATTTTGATAGCTGGTATCGAAAATTGAAAATCATCCTTGAGCATGAGCGGATCCTTTATGTAGTAACGGATCCAGCACCTAAGGAGCCAGCTCCGAACGCTATTAAGACGATCGGAGACACTTACTTGAAGTGGCTCAATGACCGCACCATCATTCGATGTATTATGCTGGCAGCAATGAATGACGAGTTCAGCCGAAGGTTTGAGAACGCCCAGCCACAGGAGATGCTTCAAATGTTGAACGACTCCTTCGGCACGCCTGACGATGTTGAAAGGCACAAAACTAGTTATGCCATTTTCAATGCTCGGATGAGGGATGGGGCCTCAGTCACTGATCATGTATTGTACATGATCGAGATGATTGAACGCCTAAGCAAATTGGGCTTTCCTCTGCACGAGCAGCTCGGTAAGGATGCGATCCTTAATTCCTTGCCCAAGTCCTTCCTCCCATTCCTTACTCATTTTCGAATGACAAAGCCTGCAGTAAATTACCACGGATTGTTGGGGTTGCTGCAGAACTTTGAGAAGGATCACCAACTCCATAAGGAGTCGGTGAATGTAGTGGGAGGGTCTTCTTCTCGTCATCAACCCTGTGGGAAGGGGAAGAAGAACAAGAAGAAGAAAAATAAGAAGGTGCAATCTCATGCTGGGACAATAGCACAGGGTCAGACCAAGAAGCGCAAGCACGACTAGAGCCAGGCGGAGTGCTTCTTTTGCAAGAAGCACGGGCATTGGAAGAGGAACTGTCCTCAATACATTGCCTCCCTGGACCCAAACAGGCCAAAGAAGAAGTAAGGTAATTATATGATAACTCCTTGCAACTTTTTGATTTGTGATACTACTGCCTGGGTATTAGATACCGGAAGCCCTTATCATATTTGTAATTTGATGCAGGGTCTGCAGGTCAGTAGGAGATTTGATGAAGGCGAGAGGTTCCTGAATGTTGGAGATGGAAGCAAAGTTTCAGTTCTAGCTTTAGGAATCATGAGTCTTGTAATCAATTCTCGTAATGTAATTCTGAGTGAATGTCACTATTGTCCAAGTTTTTTATTAAATATTATTTCTGTAGGCCTTTTGGCCATGTACGGTTATGATTTTTTAATAAAAAGAAATATTTGCAATATCATTTTGAATGGTGTTACAATATTTGTTGGATAATTAAATAATGGAATTTACTTACTATCACAGCCTGTTAATGTGGTTCAAAAATTCGGTAAACGCTCTAGAATAGATAATGTGTCAGAAGTCTACCTTTGGCACAGTAG
Source organism: Elaeis guineensis (assembly GCF_000442705.2). NCBI lineage: Eukaryota > Viridiplantae > Streptophyta > Magnoliopsida > Arecales > Arecaceae > Elaeis > Elaeis guineensis. The sequence continues at coordinate 83,814,931 of NC_026002.2, forward strand.
GCTAGGTCATATCAATAAAAACAGGATAAACAGGTTGGCTCAAGAAGAAATTCTTGAAGTTAGTGATTGTGAATCACTTCCAACCTGTGAGTCCTGTCTTCTTGGGAAGATGACCAAGTCACCTTTTACTGAAAAAGGTGAGCGAGCCAGTGAACTCTTAGGTCTGGTACATTCTGATGTATGTGGACCCATGAGCTCAAGTGCAAGAGGTGGATTTTTCTCCTTCATAACCTTCACAGACGACCTATCTAGATATGGGTATGTCTATTTAATGAAGCATAAGTCGGAATCATTTGAAATGTTCAAACTATTCCGAAATGAGGTAGAAAAATAAACTGGGAAGTGTATTAAAACTCTTCGATCTGATCGAGGAGGTGAATACCTTTTCAATGAGTTTCTGACGTATCTAGGGGAGAATGGGATTCTCTCTCAGTGGACTCCTCCTGGAACACCACAGCATAATGGTGTGTCTGAAAGGAGGAATCGGACCCTGTTAGACATGGTTCGATCCATGATGGGGTTTGCTAGTCTACCGATCTCCCTCTGGGGATATGCGCTCGAATCGGCTTGTTACCTTCTAAATAGAGTTTCGAGTAGGTCTGTAGCCAAAATACCATATGAGATATGGATAGGACGTAAGCCAGTACTCTCGCACCTTAGGGTTTCGGGGTGTCCGGCTTATGTTAAACGTTTAATTACAGACAAGCTTGGACCTAGGTCTGACAAGTATAATTTTATAGGGTACCCAAAAGAGACCCAAGGGTATTATTTCTACCTTGCTGATGAGCAAAAGGTGTTTGTCAGCCTTAAGGCAATCTTTTTAGAAAAGGAGTTCCTTAGTGAAGGAACTGTTGCCTCTAAAGTCGAACTTGACGAAGTTCGACAGGTGAAAAAACCGACACATGTTACTGAACCTGAACTGGATTTGATTAGATCAGATCTAGAGCCCATTGATATGCACCCTTAAGGCGGTCTGGTAGAGTACCACATCAACCGGACAGATACTATGGTTTCTTGGTCCGGGATGGTGATCCTGTCGAACTTGATGAAAACGATGAGGATCCGATCACCTACATGGATGCAATGCAGAGACCTGACTCTGAGAAATGGCTAGAGGCCATGAAATTCGAAATGGAGTCCATGAAGGTCAACGATGTGTGGACATTGGTTGACCCACCCGAAGGAGTAAAATCCATAGGGTGTAAGTGGGTCTTCAAAAGGAAGAGGGGCGCAGACGGAAAGGTGGAGACCTATAAAGCCCGTCTGGTTGCCAAGGGATATCGTCAACGTTATGGTATAGACGATGATGAGACATTTTCTCCTGTAGCAATGCTCAAATCCATTCGGATTATGCTTGCGATAGCTGCCCATCTGGACTATGAAATCTGGCAGATGGATGTGAAGACAGCTTTTCTAAACGGAGAGCTGGACGAAGAGGTGTATATGATACAACCTGAAGGGTTCACATCCACAGATGAGTCTAAGGTGTGCAAGCTACAGAGGTCCATTTATGGACTTAAGCAGGCATCTCGGAGTTGGAATATATGTTTTGATAGGATGATCAAAACGTATGGCTTCGTTAAGAACAGAGAAGAGCCCTGCATTTATAAGTGGGCTAATGGTCCAGTAGTAGTATTTCTTGTATTGTATGTGGATGACATTCTCTTAATCGAGAATGATGTCCCTGCATTACAGGGAATAAAGATTTGGCTATCGTCACAGTTCTCCATGAAGGATCTGGGAGAAGCTTCCTACATCCTAGGGATGAGGATCTATAGGGATAGATCCAAAAAGTTGCTTGGCTTATCCCAGTCCACATACATTGATACTATGCTAAAAAGGTTCAGCATGGAAAATTCCAAGAAAGGCTATCTACCGATAGGCCATAGAATTTCTCTCTCGAAGAGGGATTGTCTGACAACACCTCAAGAGAGAGAGCGTATGGGTAGGATTCCATATGCTTCGGCAGTGGGATCTATCATGTACGCCATGACATGTATACGACCAGATGTGGCATACTCACTAGGGGTAGTGAGTAGATACCAATCTGATCCAAGAGAGAATCACTGGAAGGTTGTTAAAACCATCCTGAAGTATTTAAGAAATACTAAGGACCAGTGGCTTATATATGGTGAATCGGACTTGAGACTTATAGGGTTTACAGACTCTAGTTTCCAGTCTGATCGCGATGATAGCAAGAGTGTGTCAGGATTTATTTTTACCCTTAATGGTGGGGCTGTCTGCTGGAAGAGTTCCAAGCAGCACACTGTGGCTGATTCAATATGCGAGGCGGAGTATATTGCTGCATCAGATGCTGCCAAAGAAGCGGTGTAGCTGAGGAAATTCATCACCGAGCTCGGAGTAGCACCCTCCCTTGTTAGTCCAGTTCTGCTCTACTGCGACAGCTCTGGAGCCATTGCTCAGGCGAAGGAACCAAAGGCACACCAGCGGACGAAGCATATTCTGTGCCGCTACCATCTCATCTGGGAGATCGTGGATCGAGGTGACGTCGACCTTCAGAAGATCGACGGGAAGGAGAATCTGGCCGACCCATTCACTAAAGCCATTGCGGTGAAGGAGTTCAACGACTACAAGTCGAAGATGGGTATTAGATACTGCACCGATAGGCTTTAGGCCAAGTGGGAGATTGTTGGGAATAGTGTCCCAAAGCCAATCGTCAGCCTGTTGATGGTTGTACTCCTTTTTGTATTAGTACATGAATTATAAATAAATAAAAGTTATTTTGGTATTTTTTCATCACAAATGTTTCATCTTCTAATGAACTCCTGTGTTGTGGTGAAGTCCTTAGGACTATTTAGACTCGACAAAGGAGGATTTGTTGCTTAGTCCTTAAACATGTTTGCGACCAAATGATACGTTGTTACCAAGGATGACAATATTTATCGAGCATAGGTCGTTGTGTGCCATATGGGTTGGTTGTCCTCATAACCAAAGAGTGTGGAGACACTGGTATGGCATACAGGTGAGATGTAATGATACATCTATACTGAACGTGACCAACTCCGGAGCTATTTCTACTGTCAAGATTTTCTCTGATGGGATATGGGTATAAATGTCCCTCCGACCCGAGACCGCCACGGTGACTTGCAAGCAACTCACTGCACTTAGGCACTGGACTACCTGAATTTCTAATTCAGTGACGGAAGGTTGCTGGGTGTAGTCAAGTACTTGACTTGTCGGTGCGTGTGTCAAGATGGGATTGACCACTCCAGTTTAGGAGCTGTGTACAATCGTATTTTAATTTAGCAAAACCTTGGCCAGGGTAGTCTTAGTGAGGAGTCACAGGACTAATTGAGTTGAGCACGATTCGGATGATATCATCAGGGTTGACAGTTTAACCCTGAGTCGTCCTAAACACAGGGGTCAAAAGGGATGAATTATACGGTAACCATATTCACGTAGGTTCTGAATATTGCGATTGTGATTATTCGACCTATCCAGTCATCGGGTACCATTGCTAGATGGTCACTTCGATTAGTACAGGAATTGGTTCCTGTGCTACCGGCTTAGGTTCGAACCTGCGGGGTCACACACATTAGAGGTTCATTTCTGATCTGATGGCTGATTATGAGTCTTATCTATCTGAAACTCTATGATTGAGAATTAGGATTCTCTAATCATGAGTTCCACACATTTTGGGTACCGGGGTCAAAATTTTGAATTTCAAATTTTGAATTTGAAATTTGAACTCTTTGATCAGGGTTTCATATCGATGGTCTCTGATGCCTGATTGCCCATCGAATTTGGACTCAATATTTATGAGAGGTTTAATTAGTGATTTAATCACTAATTAACTCAATTTAATTGATTAATTATTTTTGGATCAAGTCCAATTGAATTGGATTCAGTTTGGATTGTCCCGATTAGGTTAAATGTTGACCTAATCGCTAAGGTGGTTTAGTCCCTGATTTGATCAGGGGTTAGATTTAGTTAATTCCTAATTTGATTAGGATTTTATTGAGCCTAATTAAGCCTAATTATGTTGTGTTTAATCTGGTCTAATTATGCTTAACCTATTTTAAACTAGGTTGGCTCAATTTGAATCAAACCACCTTGTTTTAAATTCCCTACGACACCCAACTTCCTTGCACCCATTTGAATTCACGAGAAGAAACATCTTGTGAAATTTTTCTCATGCAAAACCCTTCCCCACACCCTCATTTTTGCACCATATGGATGGATAAAATAATTAGTTAGCCATTCAAATTCAAAGCATGTTTGAATTTGAATGGATAACTTATCACTTGCCCTTTCATCCTTATCCATTTTGTGCACCACATTACTTACACGAGAAAAGGTTTCTCGTGAAACATTTTCCATGCACAAAGAGCCATGCCCCTTCTCTTCTCACACCCAAAAGGATAGAGATAAGTTGGTTTTCGTTTGAATTCAAATTTGATTTGAATTCAAATGTGTAACCTCTTGTCTTTATCCTCTCACGTGGATAAGACACGTTCGACGTTGTTTTAAAAAGAGGAGAAAGGTGGGACGTGCATAAAAATTTTAGGAGAGAAACTTTGGGGTGTGAGGAAGGCTTCTGTGTGAGGTGAAAGTCCAAAACCTTCCGAGAGAAAAAGAAAGAAAAGAGAGAAAATTGGGCGCAGGGTTTTTGGTGTGTACCCTAGGGTTTCTACCTAGGGTTCGGGAAGTGAGATTGGTGTGCCACGAGTGTCGTGAGTCCACCAAATTTTAGGGAGAGATCCATCAGCCTCTCAAGCAATTGTGCAGATAATCCAGAGCATCCGAGAAGTCAGCACACATCGATCGAAGGAGTTCGATCAACATCTGCCATCAAAAGGGTGAAATCACAAACTAGCATTCGTGAGGAGCTGATCAGACGGGAGCTTCGTGTGGATGATCCGCAGAGGCCAAATATTTGTGTGGCTGTGACGTGATGATCAGAGCCCCCCAACGGTGATCAGATTGTGGTGATCGACTACCCGCAAAAAGTGATGTGTTCTGAACACAGTACTGTAAAAGGTTTACTGATTCAAATTTGAATTTCAAATTTAAATGCGTGCTGTTGTATCATATTTAGATCCTAGTGTAGGGTTAATTAGTATTAATTAATGAGATTAATTAATAATTCCACTATAAAATAGTAATTTTGAAAAAGTTTTAAAATTATCATTTTGCCCCTGCACTAAATTTTCGCTACAGCCTCAAGGGACCAACTCTTTATGGGTCAGGTCTGGACCCAGGATAGGTGAGATTAGGTCGAGTCATGGGTGTATATGGGCTTGGGTTAACCTAATCTCCCATAGAGTTGGTCAAGAGAGTTTTGGGTTTGGGTCACTTGACCCTGTGTTCATATATACATGTACTGTATAGGTTTGAAAAAGCTAAGAAAATACAGAACTCTTTCTCCCAAGTCTCTCTCTCTCTTCTTCCTCTCTCTCCAGCAATTCTCCATGCCCCAGGAGCAAGAAACCCTAGGGTTTCTTGCTGCCAGGTCCTAAAAAGGAAAGAAAAGCAAGGAGGCGCAAGCCCCTTCCCCCTTGCAGTTGCCAATCAGATTGCTCCCCTCCTCTCCTGCAGTCATCCAAACATTAGGTCCAAGATCTGAAATCCCTTGAGAAGAGATTGATACAAGTTCCTCTCAAATTTAGAGTTGATCTGAGGTCGTTTGAGGCACGGGTGAGATCTCCATCAACAGATCTACAGGAAAGGCTGCAGCAGGACAGATCTGCAAGGTCTGTCTCCATCTACCCTCTTCCCTATCTAGAATGCCCCGATTTGAGATCTATAAATTGAAAGACCTCGATCCAGGCCTGATCTGATTGGGTACTAGATCTTGGATTTTTTAGAGGTGATCTTAAAGATGTTCTTCATCTGGAACGAAAGGTTGATGAAGAAGACAGCAACCAGGCTGATTTCGTCAAGGGCCTTAGATCGAGTTCAGGAGTCTCTAGATCTGTTCGTTGCTAGTTCCGTTGCACCCAAGGTCCGTGGGAGGAGCCAGGATCATGCTCCAACATCCTGGCTGAACTGGACCTGCAGATCCTCCATCTCGGAGGAGGCTTTGAACTCCTCCACTGCTCGGGCCCCTGCCTCCAAGACCAGGGATGGGATCTGCGCCTTCAGCTCGGAGACCTGCGCCTTCAGTTCGAAGACCTTAGCCTCTGCCTTCTTTCTCTCATCCTCCATGGCAGTCCTCAGATTGGACAAGGATTGTCTCTCCTTCTGCAGTGTCTCCTGGAGACTTATGACCTTGGCGATCTTCTCCTTGAGGTGGATGGCCTCAGCCAAGCGACCCTCCTCCGCCCGGGCTGCCTCCCTCTTGGCAATTTTCATCGCCTCGATGTTGGTGATGAGCTGGTGTCCGATTTGCAAGAGAGGCTAGGGAGTCAATATAAAGGCTAAGGAGTAAACTAAGTAAAGAAGCAAGAAGAAGAAAAAAGTGAATTGACCTACTTCGAGAAAAGATCCCAGAGAGTCCCAGACCCACAGCTCAAGATCAGCAAGGATGATCCTCTGGATGATCTCGGGCAGAATGCACCCTTCGACCAGCCTCTTTATTAAATCCCTATTGTTGAAGGGATTTTCCCCCAAATCTTTCTCGGAGCCACCAGCCCCCTCGATGGTAGCTTTGCGGCTGCAGCTCTTGCGGGCCAGGGTCTTCTTTCTCTTCCTCCTTTCGATCCCGGGTGCCCCTTCGGGATGAGCCTCTGGAGCGGGATCCTCGACCGAGGGGTTCTTTGAAGAGGCTCAGGGGACTTCGGGCTCGACGTTGGAGGGGGCATCGACGGCAACGGCCACCTGAGCAGGCGTGGTCAAGCTCATCTCTTCTGTCCTGGCTCTCTTCGTCGACCCCGAAGTCGCGGTGCCTTTTCTCTTGTAGGTCTTGAGACCCTGGGCTAACCTCCGAGCCACGCTTGTGTCCATGTCTGCAATAAAAGAAGATCGACATGGCTCAGAAATAGAATAAGAGAAAGGAAAAGTAGTAATATATATATATATATATATATATATATATATATATATATATATATATATATATATATATATATAATAATGATAGTACTGGCAGGATCAAGAGGGCTCAGGCCGACATTGAACAAGAGCTGTTCCTTCAGAAGTTCAGAGAGGAGGGGGGCTGGATAGGCCTCGAGCTTATTGGAGGCTTCGAGATCATCTCTTTCTAGGCTAGAAGCCCGACGGACGGAATCCCTCAGAGAGCCCCAGGGGGGTAATCCCAGCTCCAAGGTCGGGCATCGGACGTAGAAGAACCTCTCCTTCCAGTTGTGGATAGAAGAGGGGGCACCTTTCAACAACCCCTTTCTACTGAATTGGGAGGAGAAGTACCACCAGTCCTTTGCCAAAGGGTGACGCTTGAAAGTATAGAAATTCCTGAACAGGGAGAGGGTTGGCTGGACTTCAGCTAGGCGGCAGAGAGAAAGAAATCCTATCCGAAATCTAAAGGAGTTTGGTGCTACAGAAACTAAAGAAATATTTAAATAGCGGAAGAGAGCGATGACAAAAGATGGAAGTGAAAGTCGAAGCTCGGTGCGAAAAGCCTCCAGGTATAAACAGAAGCAGCCAGGGGGAGGAGCGCTAGCCTGGCCAGTTGGCCCGGGAAGCTCCAGCTCGTACTCCGGAGGAACCTTGTACTGAATCCTAATAGTGAGAGTTCCTCTGAAGACAGAGAACTGGGGATGGTGTCTGGTACAAAGACTAGATGAGGTTCTTCTACCGAGCTAGGATCTTGTGGGACTAGAACGGACGAACTCCTAGAACTGCTATAGGAGGAAGTGCTGGAGGACATTATGAATCGAGAAAAAACCCAAAAAATACCAAAAAAATTGAGAAAAATAAGAGAAGGGGTGCTCGCAAAAAACTGAACAGGCAAAATATAACAGAAGAAAAATGGAAGAAGAACAGCAAGAGAAAAAGCGAAAAGGAAAGTTCTGAAACTAACCTAGGTTGGTCTGAGGAGTGCAAAGAGGCAGAGATGGGGATCGACTCGAAGAACGCCTAAGGCCGAAATGGATGGAACTCTCGGAGAAGAAGAAGGGCACCAACAGGACTCCCAGGCAAAGTGAAATCCCTGGAAGGGGGGAGCGGGTTTAAATAGGCATCAGGGCCTGATGCAGTAATGATTGCGGATCTCCTCTGGCCGACCTACACTCACTGCGTGTCCCACTCACCATGGCGGACGGCTAAAAATGGCTGACAGCTGACAAAATCATTATTGCACCATACCTAGAGCCATGCTCCAGCAAGAATTTCAAAAAAATCTTTTCGGATCGCCTCAATTTGAAAAGACTTCGACACCGGTGTGCCAAACACCAAAATATCTGGAAACCACCGTCTGTGGAAATCAAGGGAGGCAACTTTGACTGTGAAAATTTCTCGATACTCTCTTCATTCGAAACCCGAACTCGAAAGTAGAGGGACTGGTGTTGGGTATAAAAGACCCCCAGCTGAAGTTTGTAAAAGGCCAATCCTTCCAGGGCTTTTCTGGCTTCTAACCTTATGTGGCGTCTTTCTGAACTCCATCGACCGTCCAAGCTTCCATAATATCATCCAGACTTCTTCGACAATGAGCTTCTGCATTCATCTATCGGACTGCTCCAAATGCTCTTTGGGCTTCACTATTAGCCGATTTTCTATAGTGATCGACCATTCTCCGAACTCCTTCTAGACTTCTTCTGGCCATGGACGACTCTACTCCAAACTTCTACCAGTCGGATCTCTACTCCGAACTTCTACTGCAAGCAGTCTACTCCAAACTTCTACTGCAGGCGGTCTACCTCAGATCTCTACTGTAAGCGAATTCCATCCGAGCCTCTACTATAAACAAATTTCTTCTAAACTTCTATTACAGGCAGACTTCAGTCGAGCTTCTTCATTATCGGATCCCAATCGATCTCCTACAGTGGATGGATCCCAAACGAGCTTCTACAATGGGACAGGCTCCATCGACTAGGTCACTACTTCGAGCTTCCACGACAACTGATCTTCGATCGAGCTTCTACAATAAGCGGCCTCCTTTCAGCCTTCTACAAGAACCGAATTCCGTCTGGACTTCCATAGCGAATGGATTTCGGACGAATTTTTACAACAGACGGGCTCCAGCAGCTGGATTTCTACAACGGCCGATCGCCTCTGATGTCTGCTGTACCTCCCCAGTCATCAACCTTCAACAACACCAACCGAACTTCCACAGGATCCTCCAGGTCCCTCCAGCGGACGAACCTCCCCAACGCCATCCGAAGTCCACTGCCGACAGATCCTCTGTCAGATTCCTCATGAAACCAGACTTCCCCAACAGTCCACATCCGAGCTTCTACAATAGATGACTCCCACCTGCAGCATTAGCACTCTAGGCACCCAACAGCAGTAGACCCATCAGCAACCTCGAAAATATTCGATCTTCTCCTGGATCGACGAGACAGAGAGCTATTCCGCTCCGTCAGACATCCCAGCTGAGCTTCAGTCGACAGATCCAAATTCTCTGGCAAGTCACGATAATGGCCACTATCTTACTCCACTCTCTGTAATGGATTCTGTGTGGCTCCACCACTCTCTAGCAAGTCGCAACAACGAACACCACTCCACTCTCCGTAACAAACTCCACGTGACCCTGAACGACCCCCTGATGCCACTACTCTTCATAACAAACTCTGTGTGGCCCTGAACGGCCCACTACCAGACGGTTATAGATGTCGCTGTCAATCAGTTACGCTCTCTGACTATAAAAGGGACCCCTCAGATACGTTCTTCTCTAAGCTCTAAACTCTATCTCGAAACTCTGTCAAAATTTCAATTGAGCACTCCATTTCTGTTGAAGCAGAGTACTGACTTGAGCATCGGAGGGTCTTGCCAGAGCACCCCCAACTTCGGTTTAGACTTCCCTTGCAGGTCCTGGCAGTGGCCGCAGTCATCTAAACTCCAGCTTCTCCGACGTCGGCAGAATTCTGCACCAATAGGACTCATGAAGCTCTCATTTAGAAACATGATTATTGATCTTAATATTTTCAATCTTAAAAATAAAAGGGACCAGCTCATTGATGTAAACTTGATCCAAGATGAGATCTATGAGATCATTGACCCAAGGGAAGAAGATTTTAACTGTAATCTCTGGCCAGATCAAAAATTTGAAATAGCTTATGAAATTTCTTCATTTAGTGATTAGAGAGTTCATTCATAATGGTAACCACTTGTCGAATCACTTGTAAAGATGAATTTTTTGAATGAACCAATTGAAGAAATTCAAGTCCAAGAGGTTAATGCCCTGTTTGATTCACCTCACCCAACTTATCCACTTGAATTTATCAATCCAATATTTGATACGGGATAAGTGAGATAGAATTAGTATGGTCTGATTGAAGATGATAAACTTAGCACTCTTTGAGAGGTAATCTAAATTTTTTTTACTTTATTTTAACTAATCTTTATTTTTTTAAGAATAAAAGACCACTCTATGTGGAAGCACCTGTCAATAATTTGGTCTGACTAAAGACTTAAAATTTAACGCTTTTTGGGAGGCAACCCAGTTTCAGCTTTTGCTTGTGCTTTCTTTTGCATTTTGTTTAGGTTAATCAAAGCTTGCTTCATATCTTTTGTAAAAATTTGAAGAAAAAATTGGCTAAGTTGGGGAGGAGAACTAATTTTGAAAAGACATCTGAATTAGGTGACATCTCTCTTTTTTTTCTTCTCTTTTTATGCATCCTTTATTTTTCCTACTCCATTGAGGACAATATCGATTAAGTTGGAGGAGAGAATAACAAAAATTTTTAATTTTTTTTAAGTCCTCAAGTAAGTTAGTGTTTAGTATTTAAGTACCTGATTACACTTAAGAATCAAGTTAAATCAAGTATTTTTAAAAGAAAATTGATGTACAGATTAGAGAGTTTGTGAGATATTGAGGGATCAAGTATTAAGAGAACTCAATAAAGAGTTAAGTTTAAAACTTAAATAATTTTTTTTGAATATTTTTAAATTTTTTTCTAGCATCAAAGAAGAGTTTACTTCCTATGAATTTGTGTAGGGTAACTATACATTTCTTCATATTTAAAAGAAAAAAAAGAAAGAGTTTTAAGTACTTCATGCTAAATAATCTGACCTCTTTGCCTAAGCAAGCATTGAGTTTTGCGTCAAAAGGTATGAAGGGCAAAAAAGCTTGTTGTAAAGCTAGTTTTAACTTATAGCCTGTTTGATTCGAGCAAGTAGGTCCGAGGGATATTCTATACCTAGTGTCCTAAAGCCATCTGGTTTGGGAGTCATTAGCTAAAAATTTGCTACATGGATCAAACAGAAAGCTTAAGAGATTAAGACACTCAATAGCAGTACAACATTAAAAAAAAATCAATAAATAAAAGATGGAAGTAATGATATATTTATCCATATGAGGTTAATGATTTGGAGATAAAGGTAGAGATAATTTAAAAAAAAATTCAAAAAATATTTGGTATTTTTAGCTTAACTTCCATATTGATTAGTATTAATACTCCAATGATATAACTCACTTATGCTCTATTGAACATCAGTTGTTCTTTTTAAAATTATTTGGTGAAATTCAAAACTTTAAATTAAATGATACTTAATTCTAAATTTTTTCTTTACTCGAGGATGAACAAAGTTTAAGTTGGAGGGTGTAATAAGTGGTATATTTTTATATTTATTGAAAATATTTTTAATAATTTATTATGCTAACATCTTTTTAAAAATCTAATTTCATGAATAAATTAGATTTTCTTGCAAACATAAATAATTTTAAAAAATATAAAATTAGAGCATATTTATGAAAAATAGATATCAATTTAATTAAGCACTTTTAAAGACCAAAATAATGAAAAATTTTTAAAGAATTTAATGCATATTTTTTTTTAATTTTTTAGGCAAAAATCAAAGTAAAAATTGAGTAAAAATACTCTAAAAAATAAATTTTATTACCTTCAGTGCACGATGGACCGATCGCTCGATCCACAGATTCAAGAGTGCGATCCACAGAATAGTTTCACGATCCACAGCATGGTCCATGATGGGTGGAAGCCTTTTTTGCACGATCCGATGATCGAAAATGAATCTGGAGTCTGATCCAACAGCCAACATCGATCCCGACTATGTTAAGAAAATCAGAGGCACCAATCAATGACCAAAAATTCATCTGAAGCATGATTGGATGGCTAAGAACACATTCAACCCTAAAAAGGACTTGATCAATGACTTTTGGGCTGATCTGGCAGTCAAAATATGATTCGATAGTCATAATTAATTTCAACAGTTATAATACGAATTCTAAGAATTTTAGGACTCCTTTTGTGATCAGAAAAAGGTGAAAAATTCACCTATAAATAGGAGATCTGAGAATAAAAGTAGAAAGGAGAAAAAATCTGTAGAAAAGCAAGAAAAAATTAGAAAAAAAAATAAGAGAGATTTAGGGATCCAAGAGAAAAGATGAATATGGAGCTAGAGATCTTGATGCATGGCTAAATCCCTTCAATCCAGGAATACGATGAAGCTTGTAAATAAATTTTAAATTTTTTTATATTTAATTTTTATGCAATAAAATTATACTTTTATTTTATATCTTTTTATTTTTCTAAGGTATTAATCTAGACTACATGAACTATACCCTTCACTGACGTACCGTGATCTCTGGATATGGTACATGCCTAGGAGAGATAGATCATGGTATGTTAGATTAAATCTTATATCTTGTAATTAAATTTAGATAGTTTATACTCTGATAGAATGAGCTGTGATCTACTGATACAGTCCGTACCCTTTAGAGATAAGCTATACTAATATCTTAATCACAAGAATTAATATTGTAACATAAAAAAAAATAAATCTAATTTGCATGGTGGATTCAAAATTTTTGAATTATTTCTCTGATTTATTTTTTTCATAAATTAATTTATATTTATTATTAAATTTTTATTATTTTATTTTTTTTAATCCTTCTACAATCAATTCTCTTTTATTAATTTTTTTAAAATAAAAAAGATAATCACCTTAAATCTCTAGGGAAATGATCCCGACTCATCCTATTTATATAGTTTGAGTTGGTTTTTATTCTTGACCACCTACGATAGCAATCAAGCCATCCTTGGGCGTAATCATTCATTAGTTAGAAATACTGAGTAGATTCATGTTAATGGTTTGACCTAATCGAAACTTTCAGTGGAGGCCTATCGCCTACTAAAATAAATTCTGAGATAAAATTAATTACTAAAAATTATTTAAAAAAATAATTGGTTGAGAATCTATCCATAGATGCATATGGGTTGATTGAGCCATCCTCGAGCTTATGTGCAATCTGTATGGATTCTAGTACCCACTAAGGAATTAAGGTAATTCCTCAAATTGGAGGTAGAGGCTATCAATTCGTATAAAATAATAGAAGAATCTTTAGACTAAAGTCCAAGTCTTTAGGCTTAATCAATTCATAAATATAGAAGTCTTGTATTTTTCTTTCAGTTATGGCTAGATGTATGTTGCTCCATTCACTATTTGATAGTGACTGATTTATAGGACTCAACTTCGATAATTGGTATCAAAAGTTGCAAATAGTTCTAGACCATGAATGGATCTTAAATATGATTATGGATCCAGCACCTGAAGTTCTCACATCTAATACATGTGATGCGATCAAAGATACTTATCAGAAGTGGCCACATGATCAAATCACCATGTAGTATTTTTGAAAGCAAAGAATATAAATTTAGTTGTAAATTCATTGATGCTCAGTGGAAGAAAATTCTTCAAATGTTGAAGGAGTTCTTCGCACCTCTGAAGATATGTCTTTAGTATGGCAATAATTCTTTAAGAAAAAAAAAGATGCAAAAGAGTCATGCTTGGGCTAATGAGCCCGAACTAACAAAAGAATCTTAGATTAACTTAGCCTGACAGAGTTTCTTGATCCGAACAAGCAAAGGAAGAGAAATCAGCAAAGAGTTGCGGGACAAGGTACTTATATGATAACACCTTATGATTTCTCTATCTGTGACACTACTACCTGGATATTGGATATCAAAAGTCCATGCAAATTATTGCAATGACTTCAAGTTAGTAGAAAGTTTAAAAACTGTAAGAGATTTCTGAATATTGGAGTTGAAAGTTATGTTCCAATCCTGATTTTAATAATTTTCGAGCCTATTTTCAATTCTAACAATATCATTTTAGTGATTGTCACTATTGTCTAATGATTTTTTTGATTTCATTATGAATGATATCAAAATCATATGGATAACTAAAAAATAATATTTGTGAATAGTCATAGCCTGTTAGTATATTGTACATAATTAAACAAACTCCTTGAAGTAGATAATGTCATGAAAGCCTACCTTTGATAATTCAGGCTCGATTATTAAATAAGAATAGGATCAACAGGAGATAATTCTCAAAGTCAATGATTGTAAATCATTGTCAACCTATTAATCTTATCTCTTTAATAAGATGATCAAGTCACTTTTTATTGAAAAAAGTGAACGAGCCAATGATGTTCTGAATCTAATACATACTGATGTATTGGATCTACGAATATATTTATCATAAATTTAAATTATTTAAAATATTCAAATAAATCCATAATAAGGTAAAAAAATAAACTTGAAAGAGTATTAAAATTTTTCGATCAAACCAAAGAGGAGAATGCATTTCAAGTAAGTTTTGACATATCTAGAAGAGAATAGGATTCTCTCCTATTGGAATCGACTTTGTTGGATATAGTTCGATCTATGATAGGATTTAAAAGTCTGCCAGTCTCCTTTTAAGGTTATGCTCTTAAGACTGCTTGTTATGTTCTAAACTGAATTTTGAATTAATCAGTCACAATAATTTCATATGAGATATAGACTAGACGTAAGCCAATATTCTCTTACCTTAAGGTTTGAAAGTATTTGGTTTATGTTAAGCATTTGCAGATCGATTAGCTTGGATCCTGGTCCTATATATATTATTTTGTAAGATAACCCCAAAGAATCTAGAGGATATAACTTCTACCTTGCTAAAGAATAAAAATTGTTCGGCATTCTTTTTAGAAATGGAGTACCTTGGTGAAGGTATTGATGCCTTTAATATGAAATTTATGAAGTTTAATAGGTAGAAGAACCGACACAATCTAGTGAAATCATAGAACTAGATTTGATTAGATCAAACTCAGAATCTATTGTAAAGACACTATTAAGGAGATCCGATAGAGTACTACATTCGTCAGATAGATACTTTGGTATCTAGTTTCAGGATGTGAACTTGTTGAATTTGATGAGAACAACAAGGATCTGATCACCTACATAGATGCCTTGCAGAGGTTAGACTCTGAATAATGGCTTGGAGCCATAGATCCGAAATGGAGTCCATGAAGGTCAATGATGTATAGACACTCGTTGATCCACTCAAAGAAGTAAAGCCCATAGAGTGTAAGTGGATCTTCAATAGGATCAGAGTAGCACAAACAAGAAGGTGGAGACCTAAAAAGCTCATCTGATTGTCTAAAGATATTGTCAATATTATGGTATTGACCATAATAAGATATTTTCTCTTATGGCAATGCTCAATATTTTGAAGTTAAAATGTTTATTTTGATAAGTGATCAAAATGCATGGCTTTATTGAGAATGAAGAACCCTGCAAATACAAATGGATTAATAGTTCTATGAACATATTTCTTGTCCTGTATGTGAATGAAACTCTCTTAATCGAGAATGACATTTCTTACATTATAAGGAATAAAAATTTTGCTATTATCATAATTCTCCATAAAGGACTTGGGAAAAGCATCTCTCATCCTAGGGATGAAGATCTATAGAGATAGATCTAAGAGGCTACTTGGGTTATCCCAATCCAACGTACATAAAGTGTTTATGAGTAGAATTTATTCTATCATATACATCATGTATGAGACTGAATATGATATACTCACTAGGGTAGTGAGTTGATACTTGCAAGATCTGGATTAGGATCACTGGTAGGTCATCCTTAAGTATTTGAGAAATACTAAGGACCGGTGACTCGATTATAGAGAATCTGACTTAAAACTTTGAGATATGACTCCAGTTTTTAGTTGGACATAACAATAGCAGAAATATGTCGAAATACATCCTTATGCTAAATAATGAAAAAATATGTTGGAAAAATTTCTAGCAAAAAAATATAGCCAAATTCAAATTGCGAGGCAAGATGCATTGCAACATTCGATGCTTGCAAGGAAGTCATGTGATTGTATGGGTTCAATGGTAAGCTAGGAGTGGCATCCTTTGATGATAGTGCTGTAGTATTGTACAGCACTAGAGCCATAGCTCATACCAAGGAGCCAAAGTCCTATTAGCTTATCAGGTATTCTGCATCACTACCACTTAATTCAGAAAAATCTGTTAAGATGACATCAATCTTTAGAAGATCGACAGAAAGGAGAATGTGACCAACCCATTTTACTAAAGCCTTAGTATCTAGGAGTTCTGAGATAATAAATCGAAGATGGATATGTGATACTATACTGATTGGCTTTAGTCCAAGTGAGAGTTGTTGGGAATTATGTCCTAAAGCCAATCGTCTGACAATTGTGCTAATTATAAATGTATATGAATTGATAAATAATACAAGTTATTTGATATTTTTTATCACTAGGATATATCTGCTAACAAACTCCTATGTTGCGATGAAGTCCTTAGGACTACTTTGATTGATAAAGAAAAATTTATTGAAGGAAAAACTGGCTTTTTCCTTGTAGGATCTTCCAGATCTAATGAGATCTGGGGTGAAATATTTCAAAAAAAAATTATCCTACGATATTTTAGATCTAAGATCTATTAAATCTAATTTCTATTATCTGATATTAAATCTAAAATTAAATCTAAAATCATAAGAAATAGAGAAATACCTCTAGGGTAACTAGATTACCCAGTAGATGATCGTAGCAATGCTCGAGGTTCTAAAACAGTCATGCAGTCACTTGGCCTCTATCGGTATCCACTCGAGCAGGATCTGAATTGTCTTCTCCTCACGAATCTTTACTCCAAAAATTAGATTGGATCTAATCTGGAAGATCTTCAAAAGATCTTCTGAAGCTAGAGTAGCAGCTTCTCGATAAATCTCTACAATCTTCTAATCAAAGAGCCACCACGCCTTGGACAAGCACCAGATGGATGCCCAACCTCTTGGACGTGAAGAGGGGAGGGAGAGGAGCAGAGGGGGTATAAAGAAGTGGAGGGATTTCAGGCTTTTGCTGGGTATTGAGCAGAGTCTCTAAAAACCTAGGCACAGACAGGGTTTAAATAGACCCTGCTGTAACACGCAGTGCCACATCATTCGACCAATCAAAAAATTTCAATTAATTCTGAAAAAATTTTGATTAGTGGAGTGATGTCATGTGATCACATCAGATAAGAATCCCCATAATTCCTCCTACTGTTGGTGCCAACATTGGATAAGCACAGTGAGATTGGCGCCCCACAGTCCAAGTTGATTAAGGGATCAGAGTCCTCATCTCATGAGACTCTATCCTTATCCACTTGGGGCGCACACCATATCTGATTATGGTACCCACTTTGAGGGTAAAATTAGTAGGTGGACACTTTACAAAAACTCTCCAATGACCTCTTGCCAAGTGGCCTTTAGTCCAAGGTTCATAGGTCAACATTTGACTAATGTCCTAAAATGAAAATGGCAGGTGATAGAAATTAGCAGGTGTTGTTTTAAATTCATCTCATGAATTAAGACAAGTTCTTTCTGAGCCGGACTGCCTTCAATCAGATTGTGAGAAACCTTCTCAAGGTTTTTTAGGTGACTCAAATCACATTTGGCTCAGTCAAGATAGAAAAAATTACACGAGGAGAAAGTTAGGCTCAATCGTGATTGAGTTCTTCTATCATGAGTCCCGACTGAATTAGGATTAAGGTGAACTCGTCAAACCCAATATCAGTCATATGAATCAATCGATCGATCCAAGTCCAATGTGAAACCTTAATGAAAAATTCTTTTTCATTATTTCACTCTGCCATGGCCATAGGCTTAAGGACTCAATCTTTCGATCATCATAGGACTACTCCTCTTATCTATCGAGGTTGATAGATCCCATCTTGGTACAATCTGATTTCTACAATGAATATACTACAGCCAACATGCAGCTCAAGATTTTGAATGGCTAGGAGACTGAGTTATGATGTAGTCAAACTATAACACACTCAAGATGAACTGTCGATGTACCTCAGGTCGAAGAACTAGACACACAGCTGCAACATCGAGCTAGTCATCGATGAGAAGGTAGATTTCCTTTTGACTGCTCGAGGTGGTCACACTCAGTACTCTCATTCTCAATGAATACCTGTACTCTCATTCTGATATCTCCACACTGTAGACTCAAGACACATCTACCCTTAGGAAGCGATCGTACACCAACCTTCTGGATCGATCACCATCCTCATGATGATCCTTTGGTCAGGAGCTGTTTATGAGTTAGTTATGTAAATTCATGCCTTAAATTTTTAACTCTTGAAAATATGAATTAACATTCCTACTAACTCAAAGGATGTATCACAGACATAATGTATACAATGTGATAGTAGAATAACCCTTTTATTCATTTATAGTCAAAATTATAAATTTGCCCTTACATTTGTACAGGAATGTGTCAGCCAATCTGGCATCTAGCGCACACATCTAACAAACTTTCACTTGACCTAATGCCAATTGGCTACATATCTAAGTCTCATCTTCTCAAGGTGGGCTTCGATCTTCTGCTCGTCTAATGGCTTTGTTAGTGGGTTTGCCATATTATTTGTGGAATCGACTCTCTTAACCTCAACATAACCTTTTTCGAGGTAATCACGGATCAGATGGAATCGCCGCTCGATATGCTTGGACTTCTGGTGAGACCTTGGTTCCTTAGCTAGAGCTATAGCACCATTATTGTCGCAGTAAAGAGGGATGGCATCCGATGACATCACTCCAAGCTCTGTGATAAATTTCTTGTACCAGAATACCTCCTTCACAGCTTTCGATGCAGCAATATACTCTGCCTCCATGGTGGAATCAGCAATCACTGTCTGTTTTGAAATCTTCCAGCTAACTACACCACCATTGCAAATGAACAGACTCTCAGATATCGACTTTCGATCATCTATATCAGACATAAAGTCTGAGTCTGTAAATCCCTGAACTTGGAGTTCTCCATTTTCAAAGACTAGAAACATATCCTTAGTCCTTCTCAAGCACTTAAGGATACATTTTATAGAAGTCCAGTGCTCTTCGCCTGGATTCGACTGATATCTACTTGTGACACTCATAGCATGGGCTATATCAGGTCGTGTACATAGCATGGCATACATGAGGCTTCCTATTGTCGAAGCATAAGAGATCTTGCTCATGCGTTCAATCTCCTCAGGTGTGCTAGGGCACATCTTCTTGGAGAGATGAATGCCATGTCTAAAAGGTACTAAATCTCTTTTGAAGTTTTTCATTCTAAACCTTTTTAGCACCTCCACTATGTACATCTTCTGTGAAAGTCCCAGCATCCTATTTGATCTATCTCTATGGACCTTAATACCCAGTATAAAGGATGCCTCTCTTAGATCTTTCATAGAGAACTCCTTAGACAACCATATTTTGATTGAGAACAACATAAAAATATCATTTTCAATTAGGAGAATGTCATCTACGTATAGTACAAGGAAGACAACTGCGCTCCCACTGACCTTCTTGAACACACATGGTTCCTCCTCATTCTTGATGAAACCAAATATTTTGATCACATCATTGAAACGAGTATTCCAGCTCCAAGATGCTTGCTTAAGTCCATAAATGGACCTTTGCAGCTTGCAGATCTTGTGATCATCATCACTAGATGTGAAACCAAGTGGCTGTTTTATATAGATATCTTCCTCAAGATATCCATTTAAGAATATCGTTTTCACGTCTATCTGCCATATTTCATAATCGAAATAGGCTGCAACAGCAAGCAATGTGCGGATGGATTTTAGCATGGCTACAGGCAAAAAGGTATCCTAATAGTCAATGCCTTCGCACTGACTATAACCTTTAGCTACGAGCCTAGCCTTGAATATCTCCATATTCCCATCTGCACCTATCTTTCTCTTGAAGATCCATTTACACCTAATAGGTACAATACCTTCAGGTGGATCTACCAAGGTCTAGACTTGGTTTGAGTGCATCGAGTCAATTTCTGATCTCATTGCCTCTAACCATTTCTCAGAGTCGATATCTGATATCACCTCATCATAGGTCTTGGGGTCATCACCTTGAGCCCCATTTTCATGAGGAATATTTTTTCTACTTCTTCTTGTATAGTACCTAAGTACCTTTAGGAGGACAGAAAACCCTAGTCAATCTATGAGGTGGAAGAGGTTGTGTTAGGACTGGTTCTAATTGATTGGGTTCCTCAGATTCTTTAGCTCGTTGCTCTTGGAAGACATTCTCCTTGAGCTTAATTATTCTTCTAATGCCACCATCTTGAATAAACTATTTTTTAAGAAAAATAGCATGTTGATTCACAATCACATTGTGATCTTTCAAAATATTTCCTATGAACCGAGCTCTAAAAGACCTGAACTCTAACTTGTCCGCCTGCTATCTCTTGACATGAGCCGGACAACCCCAAATTCTGAGATGACTCAGACTTGACTTCTTACCATGCCATATCTCATACGGTGTGGTAGGAATGATTTTAGAGGGAACCCTATTCAATACATATATTGCTGTCATGAGATAATGTCCCCAAAGAAACTCAGGGAGGTCTGTGAAGCTCATCATGGAACAGACCATATCTAATAGGGTCCGATTTCTTCATTCTGAAATTCTGTTGAGTTCTGGCATTCTAGGTGGAGTCCATTGAGAGACTATGTCATTATCCTTAAGATAGTCTAGGAACTCCCGACTAAGGTATTCACCTCCTCGATCTGATCGAAGAACCTTAATGGGCTTTTCTGTTTGTTTTTCTAATTCATGTCTGAATTCTTTAAACTTTTCAAAGACTTCAGACTTATGTTTCATTAGAAATACATACCCGTACCTAGACATATCATCGATGAAGGTAATGAAGTAGACATAGTTGTCTCTAGCCGGCACATCAAATGGGCTGCATACATCTGTATGTACTAGGACAAGTAGGTCTGTGGCCCTTTTCCCATATCCTGTAAAAGGAAGCTTGATCATTTTGCCTCAAAGCCATGATTCATAAACTGGATATGACTCAGAAGTCAATGGACTCAATAGCCCGGATTTCTCCATATTGTTAACTTTATCTTCCGCTATATGACCTAGCCTTAGGTGCCACAAATACCTATCATTTAGACTATCTATAGGCCTTTTAATTCCTATGGCATTCACATTTTGCTCAATATGAAATACAGATACATCAATATTTAGCTGATAGAGATCATTAATAAGAAAACTATTTGCAACTTTATTATTTTTATAAAATATGTTACAATGGTTCTTATGAAAGCTAATCACATAGCCTTCTTGTGCTAAACATGAAACAGAAATCAAATTCCTGCTTGCTGCAGGCACATAATAACAATCTCTAAGAACTAAATCTAATTCTAACGATAATCACAGAGGGTAGGTTCCCACGGCCACAATAGCAACTCTTTCTCCATTCTCGATGCATAGGATCATATCCCCATCCCTCAGTCTCCTGCTCTCCTCAAGATCCTGCATAGAAGTGCATAAATGAGCACTAGAACCAGAGTCAAGTACCTAACTGGATGTAGAAAAAATCGTAATATTAGATTCTATAACGAGCATACCTCCAGAAGGACCATCCTTCTTGTTCTTTAGGATGGTCAGGTACTGAGGACAGTTCCGCTTCCAATGACCGTCTGAATTGTAGTGGAAATATTTTTTCTTTTTAGTAGCCTTCTTCCTCGATTCTGTCTTCTTCTTCTTCCCATCCACCTTCTGCTTCTTTGCAGACTTCTTCTTTCCAAAAGAGTTTCTCTTGGAAGAAGTTCACTCCACAGTAAAGACTGAGCCTTTTGAACCCTTCAAAGAAAGCTCAGCCATAACCAACATGTTCATTAACTCAGTCAAGGTACATTGCATCTTATGCATATGGAAGTTTATGATGAACTGACCATACACATCAGATAAGGATTGAAGGATCACATCAATCTGAAAATCCCTGTCTAAGATGACACCGAGCTTCTCAAGCTCCTCAAGGTCCTTGATCATTGACAAACAATGATCTTAGACTGACTGTCCATCATGCATTTTAGTCTTAAAAAGTCTTTGGCAGACTTGATACTTGGCTGTGCGACTTTGTTCACCAAATAACTCTTGTAGGTGAGTCAATATTTGGTGGGTAGTCATAATATTTTCATGCTGGCATTGCAAGTCATCAAACATGGCACCCAACATATAATACCTGACTTTGTTATCGTCATCCGTCCACTTTTTCAGAGATGCTCTCTGTTCAGCAGTCGGACGTGCTGGTATGGTAGGTGGGTCCTGGTCCAAGACATGAGTCAGTTTTTCAAAATCCAAAATAATTCTATAGTTTCTCAACCAGTTCTTAAAATTAGGTCCAGTCAATCTGTGGATGTCTAGTATTTTGGTCAGGGGGTTGGACGCAGACATGTTTCCTATAGAGAGTCAAAAGTTTCTAGTTAGATTTTGTAATCAGACTTAACCAATTTATTTAGAGATTTTATTTTTAAATAAATTAGGCACTCACTATTTTCTCAGATCCCTACACTCCCTAGGTAGAGATGTGAAAATCTCCATGATTAATAATTTCTAGTGGGTGGTGCGGTCTCACCGACTGGCTCACCATCTCACCTAATAGTTATTGGTGATGGGTCAACCGATGAGTGGATAACTCTTATCCAATGATTCTCTAATCATGGTGCATCCAAAACATGGTCTCTAATTCATGAAGCTCACCATGCCCAAAATATTGCTCCAATCCTTAGTTAAGTCAGACCCACCATTTGCACGAACTAGATTCCTGATTGGGTCCCTCACCGTATCTGAAATATTGAGCACAACCCATCCTCTATTCCATAGCATCCAATGCCTAATGGACATGGTTGCATCTTTTCGATGCAACTGAGCCACTGTAACCAACCGAGAACAATCAACCTCGGAAAGGGCTCGCACATCCACAATGGTGGAAGACCTTAGACTTAATGTTTTCTTTGGGAGATTTGATTTAGGTCTCATTAAACTTGACTTGACATAGTCATAACAATTATGACTAACCTAGTGGCATGGGTTAGCTCGAATTGTTAGCCACCTCAAATTAGAACTAGGTCGACACATATGGCCAGGTAAGTGAGACCAATGGGAGGGATATGCCATTAACTTGACAAAATTGCATTCGAGTTGAGTAGCTCTCAATTAAAAATCAGTCAGTCGCATCTGTCCAACTTACCTTAGACACCAAATTATCAAACCAAAACCAATTGGGTTAGCCCACAATCCAGGCTCTAACCACTGAGCCAAATTAGGTCTTAAATTGATCGAGTCACATATGAATGTGATTCAACCTTGACCTAGACATAATCCTATTAGGCTGGTCAATTATTAGCTTTCATGATCCTATCTAACCAACTTTTGATTCGGTTTGATCAACCGCTAGACCTAATTGAGCTACCCAAGTTCGAACCCAATTTTATGAAAATGACTTAGATCTGAAATTCTCAATTTTAGATCTAATTTAATTTTATAATCTTAATTCATTAATTAAGTCTTAGATTCATAAACAAAATATGTAAATAAATCTTAGGGTTTTGGGATTTAGGGTTTTGCAGAAAAGTAAATTTTGATTTCTGATTAAGGATGAATGTGCAGCACTCCTACACGCCATAAGAACACCCTATTGAATAGGAGGATTGGGTCTTAAACCTTACTTTGTTCTTATGACTGGACGGCCATGAGGAACATCTTAATCAAAAATATTAATTTAAACTACAAAACTAGTTAGATCTAAGTTACATGTCACATATATAATTTCAGATCTAACTTATACATGCTTTGCATACATCTCATGTATTAAAATTTGATCTAATTAGCATGCTTTCAGATCTGATACATTATATATAATATCTAAAAAATATGATTTAAATTAAATTATTCAATATAAAATCTATTCTAAACAGTTATTAGAATAATTCTACAACTAGTCTAGGCATGCAACAGATCAATCTTGTGTATTAACTAAATTTTTATTTTTTATTTTCTGATCTCAATATAACATTTATAACATCAAAAAATTAGAGAATAAATTAGATCTAATTTATATTTTAATCATATTAAAACATAAAACTATAAGACTATTCATAGATTAAACTACTCCTAGTCTAGTCATGTATCTCATACATGTTAGATCTACTTAGATTTAATTTTAAATTTTTTTGATTTCAGATCCTATCACATCTGATGTGATATTTGAAATCAATTAATATCAGATAAATAAAAATAAAAATAAGATCTAAATTAGATCTGAAATAGAGCCATCAACCTGGCTCTGATACCAGTTGAAGAAAAACCTGGCTTTTTCCTTATAGGATCTTCCAGATCTAATGAGATCTGGGGTAGAATATTTTTAAAAAAAATTATCCTATGATATTTCAAATTTAAGATCTATTAGATCTAATTCTTATTATCTGATATTAAATCTAAAATTAAATCTAAAATCATGAGGAATAGAGAAATACCTCTAGGGTAACTAGATTACCCTGTAGATGATCGCTGCAATGCCCGAGATTCTAAAATAGCCATGCAGTCGCTTGGACTCTACCAGTATCTACTCAAGTAGGATCTGGATTGTCTTCTCTTCATGAATCTTTGCTCCAAAAATTAGATCTGGATCTGATCTAGAAGATCTTCAAAAGATCTTCTGAAGCTGGAGTAGTAGCTTCTCGATAAATCTCTGTAGCCTTCTAATCAAAGAGCCACCACACCTTGGACAAGCACCAGATGGATGCCCAACCTCTTGTACATGAAGAGGGGAGGGAGAGGAGTAGAGGGGGTGTGGAGAAATGGAGGGATTTTAGGCTTTTGCTGGGTATTGAGCAGAGTCTCTAAAAACCTAGGTGCAGACAGGGTTTAAATAGACCCTGCTGTGCCACGCAGTGCCACATCATTCGACCAATCAAAAAATTTTAATTAATTTTGGAAAAAATTTGATTGATGGAGTGATGTCATCTGATCACATCAGATAAGAATTCCCACAATCTCTCCTACTTTTGGTGCCAACACTGGATAAGCACAGTGAGATTGGCACCCCACAGTCCAAATTGATCAAGGGATCAGAGTCCTCATCTCATGGGACTCTATCCTTATCCACTTGGGGCGCACACCAGATCTAATTATGGCACCCAATTTGAGGGTAAAATTAGCAGGTGGACTCTCCATAAAAACTCTCCAATGACCTCTTGCCAAGTCGCCTTCAGTCCAAGGTTCATAGGTCAACATTTGACCAATGTCCTAAAACAAAAATGGCAGGTGATGGAAATTAGCAGGTGTTGTCTTAAATTTATCTCATAAATTAAGACAAATACTTTCTGAGCTGGACTGGCTCTAGTCAGACTGTGAGAAACCTTCTCAAGATTCTCTGGGTGAGTCAAATCATATTTGGCTCAGTCGAGATAGAAAAGATTACACGAGGAGAAAGTTAGGCTCAATCGTGTGCTAGCATGATTTTCTTGAACCTAATTGGATCTAATCCAAATCAATCGAACTGGGCTAGCTCAATTGATGACATTCAGATCCTAACTCTTATTTGTGTGACCCAATTAGGTTCATTTTCATATGGTAATAAGACATGTAGTGATCTCATCATCGACATCATCGAAACTCCTTTCGATGGACCAGAACTCTTCTGATTCGGACAATTAGAATGATCGATCATCAAGATCATTCTAATTGCTCCCAAAATCCACCAGTGACACCTAGCAGTATATGGTAGCAACCCATCAAAAATGAAGATAAACCTCTCGGTGCAGCTACCTGTGTGATTGAGTTCTTCTATCATGAGTCCCGACTGAATTAGGGTTAAGGTGAACTCGTCAAATCCAACATCAGTCATATGAATCAATTGATCGATCCAAGTCCGATGTGAAACCTTAATGGAAAACTCTTTTCCATTATTTCACTCTGCCATGGTCATAGGCTTAAGTACTCAATCTTTCGATCATCATAGGACTACTCCTCTTATCTACCGAGGTTGATAGATCCCATCTTGGTGCAATCTGATTCCTACAATGAATATGCTATAGCCAACATACACCTCAGGATTTCGAATGGCTAGGAGATCGAGTTATGGTGTAGTCAAACTATAACACACTCAAGGTGAACTGTCGATGTACCTCAGATCGATGAACTAGACACACAGCTGCAGCATCGAGGTAGTCATCAACGAGAAGGTAGATTTCCTTATAACTGCTCGAGGTGGTCACGCTCAGTACTCTGATTCTCATCGAATACCTGTACTCTCACTCTGGTGTCTCCACACCGTAGACTTAAGACACATCTACCCTAAGAAAATGATCGTACACCAACTTTTTGGATCGATTACCATCCTCGTGATGATCCTATGGTCAAGAGTTGTTTATGAGTTAGTTATGTAAATTCATGCCTTAAATTTTTAACTCTTGAAAATATGAATTAACATTCCTACTAACTCAAAAGATGTATCACAGACATAATGTACACAATGTGATAGTAGAATAACCCTTTTATTCATTTATAGTCAAAATTATAAATTTATCCTTATATTTGTATAGAAATATGTCAGCCAATCTGGCATCTATGGCACGTATCTAACATTTATCGCATAGTTCTTAAACTGGTTCATGATCAAACGATATGCTATTACTAGGACGATAGCGATATCAAGTGTAGGTCATTGTGTACCATATGCATTAGTTGTCTTCATAACCAAATGATATGGAGATACTGGTATGGCATATAGGTGAGATGTAAGAGTATATCATCATAGAACGTGGCCAACTGTAGAGCACTCTGCTGTCAAGGGTAGCTCACGAAGGGTATGGGTATAAGTGTCCCTCCAACCTAAGATCACCACGGTGACTTACAAGCAACTCGCTGTACTTTGATGCTGGACTAATTAAGTTTTTAATTCAATGATGAAAGATTTTTGAGTATAACCAAGTACTTGTCAAGTCGGTGCATGAGTCAAGATGGGATTGACCCCTCCGAATTAGTAGGAGATATGCATTAGTGTATTTCAATTTAGAAAAATCTTGGTCCGGATAATCCATATGATAGATTTAAAAATGATTGAAATACAATATGGATGACTTATCTTGGATTAATAGTTAAATTTTAGATCATCCTCGAGCATGAGGGTCAAAGAGATGAATTATACGATAACCATACGCCAATAGATTCTTGAATGTTGCTTCACCATCATTCGACCTATTCGAATGTTGGATCATCATTGCTAGATGGTTATATTGATTGGTTCAAAAAGTTATTCTTGTACTATCAACTTAAGTTCAAACCTATGGGGTCACACTTAAAAGAAGTTCTGACTGATCATGTGGCTGATCAACGATTGAGAATCGTTCAAGGGCTTAATCATCAATTCGATTGATGATTAACCTTATACAAAATTTGTAATAAATTAATTCATCAAATATTAATAAATTAATAAAAAATTAATTAATAATTAGATTATTGATTAGCTCAATTTGATTGTGTAAAAAGGATTAAATAAAATCTAATTAAATTGGATTCAATTAGATTTAACCCGATTAGGTTATGAGATGATCTAATCGCTAAGGAAGAATTATCCCTGATTTAATCAAAACTTTGGTTCAATTAACTTTTAATTTGATTAAAATTTGATTAAAAATTTATAAACCTAATTAGATTGAGTTTCATATATTTTATTTGGGCTAAACCAGATGTAATTTGATTTGGATCCAAATAAGGAAACTTAGAGTTCTTATTGGAATAGGACTCTTCTCTCTGCACCAACTCAGATTGCATGTCATATATCTCCACATACAAATTTATTTTGTGTGAGATTTTTTCACACCAAAGAGTTTTTTTTTTATCTATCTTATATCCAAATCTAATTTGATTTTGATAAAAGAAAGGTTCTGAAATTAGATTTCAAAATATTCCTTATCAGGAGAATCTGTTCTCATCCAGATCAACCTCTCCACACCAATAAATTTTTTTCTCTCTATATGGGTGACATTTTGAGGAAATTTTATGTGAAAAATCAACTAAAGAACTTATTTACTATGAAAAAATATGGAAAGGGGCGTCCCATATTGTTTTCGCATATTTTTGGATATGGAATGTGAAAAGAGGTAGAATCCTATAAGAGTCCAAGATCACTAGGACTCTTCACCCCACCTCCTTACATGCCTATAAAAGGGGCTTTTATGATTTATTTTATGTGTGTAAGATATCAAAAGAGAGCTCTTCATTTGATAGAGGTTTGGGCATAGTTCATGATGTGAGAAATAGAGAGGAGGGTCCTCTCTCTGGGGGTGTACGCAAAAATCTAAATTTTAGATTTTTGATTCTAAGGATTTGGAAGGAAGAAATAAATTAGAAATAAATTATTTTTTTCTTAATATTTTGTTCATCTCTTCATTTCCTCTAGAAGTCTATCTTTAACCTCTGGAAAGGTATCAAAGATTTAAAAAAAAGATCTAGATCAGTCAAGATGAAGGTCTTCACACGAGCTAGTACTCTCGAGAAGACCGATCAGATCGGGACTTGGAGTGGATTTTTTGTAGAGGTCGGATGCATGTGTGGCTGTGAGAAACTAGCAAGGATTATCTCTATCATATCTCTCAGTAGCAGAGATCATCGACCTGTGATCAGGTATGGAGTTTTGAACTCAGATTAGAAGTAGATGTGATCTATTGCTCATATGCATGCATGCTGATTTTATCTTCAAATTATTTCAGATTTTATATGCAACATAGCATGTCATAGATCTTAGAATAGGTTGATTTGATGATTAGATCATATGCATGTTAGATTATTTTGATTAATCTAGTTATCTTCTGCTATAATTTTTTTGAAAAAATTTTAAAATACATGCATGAAATTGCATGCACATCCCAACAATACTATGATCTCTATCATAGTATCA
This sequence comes from Elaeis guineensis, assembly GCF_000442705.2. NCBI lineage: Eukaryota > Viridiplantae > Streptophyta > Magnoliopsida > Arecales > Arecaceae > Elaeis > Elaeis guineensis. Next base: position 83,844,001 of record NC_026002.2, read on the forward strand.
TTGAAACTCTTTTTAATGGATCAAAATGATTTCACTCTAACTCATCAAGGATTATTTATCCTGAGCAATCCTAGTGATCTCTTACAATCCATCAATGACACCTATAAGTATGTAGTGGCAACCCAATAGAATCAAAAAGGAATCTCAAGGTGTAGCTCACATGTGATTCAGTCCCTCTATCATGAGTCTCGACTAGATGACAAGTCATGAATAAATCATCAAATCTCATCATCAATCATATGATAGATTCGATTAGCTCAAGTCCAATTATGATCCTCACAGAAACTCTTTTTCATCAATCGCACTACTGTGGCTAGATTCTTGAACTTAGCCTCTTAAATCTCATAGGACTACTCCTCTCTATCAAGATTGATAGATTCCATCTAGATACGCACCCTACTCCTATAGTGGACCAACTATCGTCAATATCCACACAATGTCTTAATGAGATCATATTTATATATCAGTCAAACTTCAGCAGTCTTACTACGAGCAGTCGTACCATTTAGATCAAAGAATCATTCACATAACTACAATATCGAGATAATCACTGATGATTGATTAAAAATTTAAATGATGTCTCATATGATCATACTCAGTACTAGTTATTCTCTAATAACTATCTACACTCATCATTCAGTCTCTCTACACTATAGATCAGAGACTTTTCTATCTAGAAGAAAGCGATCTATGCACTAGTCTATCCAGATCGATCATCATCCTCATGATGATACTATGATCTGGAGTATTTAAAAATTAATTATATATATCTCTAATTCTCAATACATTGAGAATATATATCAAAGTATTAATTTCATAGACGATTCAAAGATACATCACTTTTAAATAAAAATTAAACTTATCCTTTTATTGATCAAATCGATGTATTAAGTATAAAATTATGTCCTAAATTTATTACAATGTGTCAGCCATATTGACTTCTAATACATACATCTAACAATAACTACAACGGCCAACTGGCGCTCCTCATTCTTGTATGAGTTGAGTGGAGGCCATGACTATAATAACCAACTAGTGCTCCTTATCTTTGTATGAGTCAAGTGGAGGTCTAATTGTTAGAAAATATATCCCAAAAGCCAATCGTCAATCTGTTGACGGCTGAGCAATCTTGTATTATAATTGATTTGTTAATAAATAAAATATATTTTTGATATTTTCATCATAAGTTTTTATCTTCTAATGAACTTCATTGTTGTGATGAAGTCCTTAGGACTATTTAGGCTTGATAAAGAGTGGATTTATCGATTAGTCATTAAAACTATTCACGATCAAATGATAGACTGTTAATAAGGATGACACTTTCTATCGAGCATAGGTCGTTGTAGGCCATATGGATTGGTTGTCCTCTTAATCAAGGAGTGTGAAGATACTGGTATAGCATACAGATGAGATGTAAAGGTATATCATTATGGAACATGACTAACTCCAGAGTATTCTACTGTCGAGAATATCTTTGATGGGATATAGGTATAAGTGTCCCTTAGACCTGAGATCGCCTCAGTGACTTACAAGCAACTCACTGTGCTTTGGTACTGGACTAACTGAATTTTTAATTCAGTAATGGAAGGCTCCTGGGCATAGTAAAGTACTTATGAAGTTAGAGTGTGATCGAGATGGGATTGACCACTCCAAGAGTTGGAGAAGAATGAGTCACTGTATTTCAATTTAACAAAACCTTGGCCAGCGTAATCCATCAGATGGATTTGATATTTTAAAATACAATATGGACAACCTAATCTGAGTTGACAGTTGAACTTTAAAGTGTCCTATGAGTATTTTGGTCAAGGAGATGAATTATATGAAAACTATATCCGCATGGGTTCTAAGGATGTTGTTCTACACATTCGATCTATCCGGCCGTCGGATACCATTGCTAGATGGTTACTTCGATTGATATAGAAATTTATTATTATACTATTATCTTAGGTTTTAACCTATAAGATCACACACATTAGAGTTCACGATCCGATCAGATGGTTGATCAACGATTAAGAATCATTCTAGGATTAAACGATCAATACGATTGATATTTAACCTAGTGCAAGTGTTGCAGGAAGATCGATTAGCAATTTGATTGCTAATTGGCTTAATTTAATTAAGCCAATGGGCTGAGATTAAGTCTAATTAAATATAATTTAATTATATTTAGTTTGGACTTGATTGGATCAAGTCCAATTAGTTTATTGGATAAGCCAAGTGTAAGAAAAAACTAGTCCTAGTTCAATTAGGACTTGGATCAACCTAATTTCTAATTCGATTAAAAAATTAAATCAGATTTAAATCTAATTTAATTTTATTAAATTAAGTTTTTAATTAGGTTAAGACTTATTTTAATTAGATTAATTTGATTTTGGTTTGATTTGGTTTGAGAAATTAAATTTGAACAAGTCATAGATTTAATCCTAGTAAGACCAGGATTCCACCTTGCGCCACCTTAGCCCCCCACGCTCACTCTCTCTTATTTTATGTGACAAAATCTTCTCTCCTAGGCCTTCACACAAGCCCAAAGCTTTCCACTCTTTCTCTCTTACATGGAATGTGGTTGTGGACCAAGTCAAAGTAGGAATTAGTTTGGATTTCAAATTCTATGAGATAGAATTTTAGAAAACCAAAACTCTTTCCTTGTGGCATTAATTTTATCTAGATTTTTTCTAAGATTTTTATGACTCTTATGGCACATATTGTGCACCCTTTTCTAGTAGTCCATGGTCAAAAAAGAAGGAGGGGGCACCAAAGAGTTGTGCACCACTTGTCTTGCCCTATTTGGATTTTTCTTGATTAGGTATTTGACCTAGATAAGGACTCTTCATTCTCATTATTTAAGATGAATTTCTTCTTGAAATTTTTATGGATTATAGAGAATTGAGATATTTTTGGGGTGTGTGAAAATTTGGGAGAAATGGTGTTGGGGTGTGGAGATATAATAGATACAAAACTAAGTATCTGGGTTAGAGCAAAGAGAAGAAGAAGAGGGTCATCTTCTAGGGTTGCTGAGTTCATCTCTTTTCTTCCTCCATCTGTGAGTTTTTTAAGAGTGTCTCACATATAAAATTTCTTATCCTACTTCTCATCTTTGGAAGAGTCAAAATCAAGAAGAAGAAGGTATCTGATCGACCATCGAAGAAGGATCAGCGCAATACTAGCATACTGTGCTGATTTTCTGGACCAAGACTTTTGATCATGATTCGTGGGCTCGTGTGGATGACTCCTATAGGTTGGACATGTGTATGGCTTACAACATCATCCTCAAGTCCGGATTAGCAAAGTTAGAATGTCTAACTTGCAAGGTAATAGATCTGATCTATTATATTTTACATACATTAGATGTAGTATAGAAACATGTTGATATGATCAACATGTAGTCCTTGCTCTTTATATTTTAATTTTTGATTTAACATCATCTAATAATTATGTAATAAAATCTTAGATCTAGGGATTCTCTAGTTTTATAAGATAAATCTTGATTTATTTTAGTCTTTCGCTGCCTGATTTTGAAAAGATTTCAAGATCTAACCCTGAAACCCCAGATCTGGTTCCTTCAATTGATATCAGATCCTAGATTGTTTATTACATGATTATTTATACATACTTAGATTAATTTTTAGATTAGATCTAATTTATAATCTGATTGTTAAATCTAAAATTAAAATTTTTAGATCAATTACGAACTGTAGGTTGTCCTGTTGTAAGGTTTACCCCTTACAGTGTAAAGGTTGTCCTAGTTCGTGTAGATCTATCTTTAATCATAAATTTATTAGATGTGATCTAGATTAAATTTATAATTTATTAGATTTAAAAAATATTTAAATCTAAAAATAAAATCTCTTTGTTAATAAGTTTCGTGTAAAGAACCATCATATATTTGTCTAGAAAATTTGCGTAGTTTAAAGTTAAAATTGTTTCAATTACATGAACTTGTTTAGATTAGATCTAAAGTAGTTTCATATTTATTTCACTTGTATTTTGATTATGAATCAAACATGTAACTTGGTTGGTAGAACTATGTTGTAAAAATATTTTACAAATATAAAAATTATTTTCAAAAAGCCGAACCCCAACCTTCAGCCCAAAACTTAATTGAGAATTAAATTATTTGATTAGGTTCTAGGATTGGGAATTGAAGAACCTAAGACACAAACCATAACACATTGGGTTAATGGGTTAGTGAAAATTAGGTCCATTAATTGGGTTAGACCTAAGGTTAGATTAAAGATGGACTTAATTAGAGAATTGACTAAATCTAATCAATTGTTGTCTTAGATTAGGTCAAGGATTCTCTAGATCAATTACAATAGTTGTAGTTGGTCAAGTTCATATCTTTAACGAGAACCAAATGGACTTGATTCTTGGCTAAGAGGTCTAGCACGAACTATTAGGTTGATCTAATCGAAACTAATTAAACTAGTTGGTGTCTAAGATAAATCAGACCGGTGGTTTTTAATTGGGAGCCCGCTTACCTGGCTATTTCTGATGGTGTCTAAGGCAAGCTTTGGAAGATCCTCCCACCGATAGAACTTACCTGACCTCTTGATGAAATAATATTTTGATCGGATCACTTGACTATTCGAGCTGACCCATGTCAGCTAGGTAAATTAGTGTGACTGATTTAGGTGCTCCTAGACCAGTCCTTTTAATGGTCTCCCTTAAGATAACTTGGTGAAGCCAATGGGAGGATCATGATAAGCTAGTTCATCTGACCTCCTCCTTTAAATCAATTAAATCTTCTAAAATTATTAGATCCTTAAAATAAAATAGTTATGGTGATAACTAGATCATAGCCTCCCATTAAGTGGATGATAATGGGTCCATTAGTTGGATAATCATTGGAGACCCAAAGGCTTGGTGCTTATCAGCTGATGGAATTGTCATTCATAATATGATTTTTTGACTGCATCTTTCTAAATGGTGGTTAGGTTTGCCAACCAAAGTTGGGCCTAATCATTCATTAGCTAGATGGGCCAAGTATGGTCATGTTAATGGTTGGACCTAACCAGACCTTTTCAGTGGAGACCAAAGCCTACTGATTAGAGATTGGGGCAAAATAAAAAATACTAAAAATTATTTAGAGAAATAATTGATTATGAACCTATCCTTAGATGTACATGGGTTGGCCAACCAAAGTTAGGCTTGTGTGCAGTCTAAGTGCATTCTAGTACCCACTAAGGAATTAGGGTAATTTCTCGAATTAGTGGTAGAGGCTATCAATTCGAATAAAATAATGGGAAAAATTTTTTGATTAAAATCCAAATCTTTAGGTTTAATGAATCAATTACTAATTATGTTATAATTTTTCTTTGTGTAGATATGGCCACTTCCCTATCGCTCCGGTCATTGTTGGACAATGATAAGTTGGTGGGATCCAACTTCGATAGCTGGTACCGAAAATTGAAGATAGTCCTGGAGCATGAACGGATCCTATATGTGATAATGAATCCTGCACCTGAGGAGCCAGCTGTCAATGCACATGGAACAGTCAGAGACACTTATCAAAAGTAGCTCGGTGATCGGATCACGGTGCACTGCATCATGCTGGCTGCCATGAGCGACGAGTTCAATCGCAGATTTGAGATGGCTCAGCCAAAGGACATGCTTCAAGTGTTGGAGGATGCCTTTGGCATACTCGATGACTTGGAGAGGCACAAGACTAGTTGTGCCATCTTCAACACCAAAATAAGGGATGGTGCCTCTATCACTGATCATATATTGTACATGATCAAGCTGATGGAGCATTTGAGCAAGCTCGGCTTTCCTTCGCATGAGCAGCTTGGGAAAGATGCAATATTGAACTCGCTACCCATGTCTTACCTCCCATTTCTCACTCATTATAGAATGACAAAGCCTGAAATAAACTACCACAGGTTACTGGGGTTGTTTCAAAACTTTGAGAATGATCACCAACTCCACAAAGAGTCAGTGAACTTAGTGGGAGGTTCGTCTTCTGATTCTCGACCCTTTGAGAAAGGAAACAAAAATAAGAAGAAAAAAATGAAGAAGGTGCAAGTTCAGGCTGGGACATCAGTGCAAGGCCAGACCAGGAAGATCAAGCCCGATAAGAGTCAAGCTGAATGCTTCTTTTGCAAGAAGCAGAGGCACTGAAAGAGAAACTGTCCTCAGTACATTACCTCCCTAGACCCGAACAGGCAGAGAAAGAAGCAAGCTGTTGCTGGGCAAGGTATTTATATGATAACTCCTTGCAATTTTTTTACTTGTGATATAACTAACTGGGTATTGGATACCGATAGCCCTTACCATATTTGCAATTCATTGCAGGGGTTGCAGATCAGTAGGAGATTCGAGCAAGGTGAGAGGTTCTTGAATGTTGGAGATAGAAGACCAGTTCCAGTTCTAGCATTAGGAATCTTGAAACTTGTATTTGAGTCTCATACCATTGTTCTTAATGATTGTCATTTCTAGCCGAGTTTCTTTTTAAATGTTATTTCTATAGGTTTTCTGGTAAAAAATGATTATGAAATTTCAATAAAGAAATAAGTTTGTAATATTATTATGAATGGTGTTACTATTTTTTATGGACATTTGAACAATGGTGTGTATATGTTATCACAACTTGTTAACGTAGTCTATTCTACTGGCAAGCACCCTATATAAGATAGTGTATCAGATATCTATTCATATAAACAAGAACAGGATAAACAGGTTGACTCAAGAGAAAATCCTCGAAGTCAGTGATTGTGAATCACTTCCAACCTGTGAGTCCTGTCTTCTTGGTAAAATGACCAAATCACTTTTTACTAGAAAAGGTGAGAGAACTACTGAGCTCTTGGGCCTAGTACATACTGATGTATACGGGCTCATGAGCACAAGTGCTAGGGGTGGATATTTCTACTTCATCACTTTCACGGATGATCTATCCAGATATGGATGTCTATCTGATGAAACATAAGTTAGATTCATTTGAAATGTTCAAACGATTCTGAAGTGAAGTAGAAAAATAAACTGGAAAGAGTATAAAAATTCTTCGATCTGATCGAGGAGGGAAAAAAATTTTTGATGAGTTTCTCAAATATCTAGGAGAGAATGTGATTCTCTCCCAATGGACTCCTCCAGAAACACCACAGCATAATGGTGTGTCTGAAAGGAGAAATCGGACTCTGTTAGACATGATCCGATCCATGATGGATTTTGCCAGCTTGTCGATATCCTTCTGGGGATATGCACTTGAATCGGTTTGTTATCTATTAAATAGGGTTCCAAGTAAGTCTGTAATTAAGACTTCATATGAGATATGGATAGGGCGTAAGCCAGCACTTTCACACCTTAGGGTCTGGGGGTGCTCGACCTATGTCAAACGGTTAGTTACAAATAAACTTGGACCTAGGTCCGATAAATGTATATTCATAGGGTACCCCAAAGAGACCAAAGAATATTTTTTCTACCATACTGATGAACAAAAGGTATTCGTCAGTCTTAAGGCAATTTTTTTAGAAAAAGAGTTCCTTGGTGAAAGAACCGTTGCCTCTAAGATTGAACATGATAAAGTTCAACAGATAGAAGGACCAACATCAATAGCTGAACTTGCATTGAATTTGATTAGATTAGATCCGGAGCTCAATATACCTGCACCATTAAGATGATCTGGTAGAGTACCACATCAGTCGGACAGATACTATGATTTTTTGCTACGAGATGGTGATCCCATCGAACTCGATGAGAATGATAAGGATCCGATCACCTATATGAATGCAATGCAGAGACCTGATTTTGAAAAAAAGCTTGAAGCCATGAAATCCGAAATGGAGTCCATGAAGGTCAACGATGTATGGACATTGGTTGACCCACCTGAAGGGGTTAAACCCATTGGGTGCAAATGGGTCTTCAAAAGGAAAATGGGCGCCGACGGAAAGATGGAGATCTATAAAGCTCGTCTGGTTGCCAAGGGGTATCGTCAACATTATGGTATTGACTATAACGAGACATTCTCCCCTGTGGCAATGCTCAAATCTATTTGGATAATGCTTGCAATAGCTACCCATCTGGATTATGAGATCGGACAGATGGATGTAAAGACAGCTTTCCTGAATGGAGAGTTGATCGAAGAGGTGTATATGATACAACCTGAGGGGTTTACATCCACAGATGAGTCTAAGATGTGCAAGCTTCAAAGATCCATTTATGGATTGAACCAAGCTTCCCGAAGTTGGAACATGCATTTTGATAAGTGTTAGATGTGCGCCTTAGATGCCAGATCGGCTGACACATTCCTATACAAATCTAAGGGCAAAATTATAATTTTGACTATAAATGAATAAAAGGGTTATTCTTCTATCACATTATGTATATTGTGTCTGTGATACATCCTTTGAGTTAGTGGAAATGTTAATTCATATTTTCAAGAGTTAAAAATTTAAGGCATAAATTTACATAACTAACTCATAAACTGCTCCTGACCATAGGATCATCACGAGGATGGTGATCGATCCGGAAGGTTGATGTACGATCACTTCCTTAGGGTAGATGAGTCTTGAGTCTATGGTGTGGAGATGTCGAAGTGAGAGTACAGGTATTCATTGAGAATGAGAGTACTGAGCGTGACCACCTCGAGCAGTCATAAGGAAATCTACCTTCTCGTCGATGACTAGCTCGATGCTGCAGTTGTATGTCTAGTTTTTTGATCTGAGGTGCATCGTCGGTTCACCTTGAGTGTGTTATAGTTTGACTACACCATATCTCGATCTCCTAACCATCCGAAACCCTGAGGTGTATGTTGGCTGTAGCATATTCATTATAGGAACCAGATCTCATCAAGATGGGATCTATCAACCTCGGTAGATGAGAGGAGTAGTCCTATGGTGATCAAAAGATCGAGTCCTTAAGCCCATGGCCATGGCAGAGTGAAATAATGAAAAAGAGTTTTCCATTGGGGTTTCACATCGGACTCGGATCGATCAATTGATTCATATGACTGATGTTGGGTTTGACGAGTTTACCTTAACCCTAATTCAGTCGGGACTCATGATAGAAGAACTCAATCACACAGGTAGCTGCACTGAGAGGTTCATCTTTAGTTCTGATGGGTTGCCACCATATACTGCTAGATATCACTGGTAGATTTTCGAAGCAATTAGAATAATTTTGATGATCGATCATTCTAATTATCTGAATCAAAAGAGTTCTGATCCATCGAAAGGAGTTTTGATGATATCGATGATGAGATCACGACATATCTCATTACCATACAGAATTGAACCTAACTTGATCACACAAACAAGGGTTAGGGTCTGGATGTCATCAATTGGGCTAGCCCAATTTATTTGGATAAGATCCAATTAGGTTCAAGGAAATCATGCTAGCACTCGATTGAGCCTAACTTTCTCCTCGTGTAATCTTTTCTATCTCTACTGAGCCAAATGTGATCTGGCTCATCCAGAGAACCTTGGAAAGGTTTTTTTTAATTTAAATAAAGCTTGTCCGACTTAGAAAAGGCTTGTCTTAATTCATGAGATGAATTTAAGACAACACATGCTAATTTTTAGCACTTGCCAATTTCATTTTAGGACATCTGTCAAAAGTTGACATATGGGTCTTAAACTGAAGAGGACTTATTGGAGGATTTTTGTGGAGTGTCCACATGCCTAAACCTAATCAAATTGGGTGCCATAATCAGACTATGGCATGAGCCCAATTGGATTTAAGTGGGCGCCCCAAATGGATAAGAACCAAAGAGTCCTGATAAACTTGGACTCTTTGGCGCCACCTTATTTGAGCCTATCCATTGTTGGTGCCAACATAGAAGAGAGCATGGGGATTCTTATCTGATATGATCAGATGATATCACTCCACCAATCAAAATTTTTTCAAAATTTATTGGAATTTTTTGATTGGTCGAATGATGTGGCACTACGCAACATACAGGGTCTATATAAACCCTGCTGCACCTAGGGTTTTGGGGCAGAACTTGTTTTGTGCAAAAAACCCATTGGCTGCCACCCCCTCCCCACTTCTCCACATATCACATCCAAGAAGTTGGACGTTCATCTGGCATAGGTGCAAGGCGTGGTGATGCCTGGAACAGAAGGCTGCAGGACATCTTCGACAGGCTGCTGCTCCAACTTCAGAAGGAGTTCTGAAGTACTTTCAAATCAGATATTGATCTGATTTTTGGAGCATAAAATTATGAGGAGAAGATGTTCCAGATCCTACCTAAGTGGATACTGGTAGAGGCCAGGCGCTTGCATGGCTACATCAGAACCTCAGGCAGTGCTGTGATCATCTACAAGGTAATTAGATTACCCTTGAGGTATGTATATGTTTCTCATACTTTTAGATTTAATTTTAAAGTTAAAATATTAGATAAAAAAATTAGATCTAATAGACATTAGATCTAAAATAGCATAGGATAAAAGTTTAAAATTTATTCCACCCCAGATTTGATGAAATCTGGAAGATCCTACACAGGAAAAAGGTGATTTTTCCTTCAAATGGTATCAGAGCAAGGTTGTTGGCTCTATTTCAGATCTAATTTAGATCTGATTTTAATTTTAATTTATCTGATATTAAAAAATTTTATATATTACATCAGATATGATAGGATCTAAAATTAAAATATTTAAAATTAAATCTAAGATGATCTAATATGCATGAGATGCATGACTAGACTAGGATTAGTTGAATCCATGAATAGTCTTAAGTTTAATATTTTAATGAGATTAAAATATAAATTAAATCTAATTTATTCTTTAATTTTTTAATGTTATAAGTGTTATAATCAGATCAAGAAATAGAAAATAAAATTTTAATTTTTTCATAAAATTAATCTGTTACATGCCTAGCCTAGTTGTAGAACTGATCTAGTAACTTGTCTAGAATAGATTTAATTTTGAATAGTTCAATTTAAATCTTATTTTTCAGATATTACATATGATGTATTAGATCTGAAAGCATGTTAATTAGATTAATTTTTGATACATGAGATGTATGCAAAGCATGTATTAGTTAGATCTTAAATTGTATATGTGATATGTTAATTTAGATCTAACTAGTTTTGTAGTTAAATTTATATTTCTGGTTAAGGTGTTCCTCATGGCCGTCTGGTCATAAGAATGAAGTAGGATTTAAAGGCCCTCTCCTCCCATTCAATGGGGTGTTCATATGATATGTAGGGGTGCCGCACGTTCATCCTTAATCAGAAATCGAAACTTACTTTTCTGCAAAACCCTAGATCCTGAAACCCTAGGATTTATTATACATGCTTTATTTATGAACCCAAACTTAATTAATATATTAAGTTTATGAAATTAAATTAGGTCTAAAATTGAGAATTTCAGATCTAAGATATTTTCATAAAATTGGGTTCAGACTTGGGTAGCTCAATTAGGTCTAGCAGTTGATCAAATCGAATCAAGAGTTGGTTAGGTGAGATCATGAAAGCTAATAATTGACCAGCCTAATAGGATTAAGTCTGGGTCAAGGTCGAATCACATTTAGATGTGACTCGATCAAGTTAAGACCTAATTTGGCTCAGAGGTTAGAGTCTAGATTGTAGGCTAACCTAATTAGTTCTGGTTCGACAATTTGGTGTCTAAGATAAGTTCGACAGATGCGACTGATTGGTTTTTAATTGGGAGCTACTCGACTCGAATGCGTTCTTATCGAGTTAATGGCATATCCCTTCCACCGATCTCACTTACCTGGCCATATGTATCGACCCAGTTCTGATTTGAGGTGGCTAACCAATCGAGCTAACCCATGCCACTAGGTTAGTCATAATTGTTATGACTATATCAAGTCAAGTTTAAAGAGATCTAAATCAAATCTTTCTAAGAAAATATTAAGTCTAGGTCTTCCACCATTGTGGATGTGCGGACCCTTTTCGGGGTTGATTGTTCTCGACTAGTTACAGTGGCTCAGTTGCATCGAGAAGATGCAACCATGTCCATTAGGTATTGGATGCTACAGATTAGAGGATAGGTTGGGCTCAATATTCCAGATACGGTGAGGGACCCAATCAAGAATCTAGTTCGTGCAAATGGTGGGTTTGGCTTAACTAAGGATTGGAGCAATATCCCGGATACGGTGAGCTTCATAAATTAGAGACCAAGTTTTGGGTGCACCATGATTAGAGAATCATTGGACAAGAGTTGTCCACTCATCGGTTGACCCATCACCAATAACTGTTAGGTGAGGTGATGAGCCAGTCGGTAAGACCGCACCACCCACTAGAAATCACTAATCATGGAGATTTTCACATCTTTACCAAGGGAGTGTAGGGATCTGAGAAAATAGTGGGAGCTTAATTTATTTAAAAATAAAAACCCTAAACAAATTGGTTGAGTCTGATTACAAAATTTAACTAGAAACTTTCGACTCTCTACAGGAAACATGTCTGCCTCAAACCCCCTGACCAAAATTCTAGACACTCATAGACTGATTGGACCAAATTTTAAGGACTGATTGAGGAACTACAGAATTGTTCTGGGTTTCAAAAAATTGACTCATATCTTGGACCAGGACCCACCTACCATGCCAGTACGTTCGACTGCTGAACAGAGAGCGTCTCTGAAAAAGTGGACGGACGATGATAACAAAGCCAGGTACTACATGTTGGGTGCAATGTCTGATGACTTGTAGTGCCAACATGAAAATATTTTGACTACCCACCAAATGTTGGCTCACCTACAAGAGTTGTTTGGTGAACAGAGTCGAGTAGCCAAGTATCAAGTCTGTCAAAGACTTTTTAAGGCCAAGATACATAATGGGTAGTCAGTCCAATATCATTATTTGACAATGATTAAGGATCTTGAGGAGCTTGAGAAGGTCGGTATCATCTTAGACAAGGATTTTCAGATTGATGTGATCCTTTAGTCCTTGTCAGATGCATATGGTCAGTTCATCATGAACTTTCATATGCATAAGATGCAATGTACCTTGGTCAAGTTAATGAATATGCTGGTTACGGCTAAGCTTTCAATGAAAGGTTCAAAAGACTCAGTTCTTACTGTGGAGCGGACTTCTTCCAAGAGAAAGTCTTTTGGAAAGAAAAAGAAGTCTGCAAAGAAGCAGAAGGTGGATGGGAAGAAGAGGAAGCGAAACTGTCCTCAGTACTTGGCCACCCTGAAGAACAAGAAGGATGGTCCTTTTGAAGGTATGCTTATTATCGAATCTAACCTTACAGTTTCTTCTGCATCCAGTTGGATACTTGACTCTGGTTCTAGTACTCATTTGTGCACTTCTATGCAGGGTCTTGAGGAGAGCAGGAGGCTGAGGGATGGAGAGATGATCCTATGCGTCGGGAACGGAGCAAGAGTTGCTGCCATGGCCGTGGGAACCTATCCTCTACGATTATCGTTAGGATTAGATTTAGTTTTAAGAGACTGTTATTATGTGCCTGCAACAAGCAAAAATTTGATTTCTGTTTCATGTTTAGTACAAGAAGGCTATGTGATTAGCTCTCATAAGGACCATTGTAATATTTTTTATGAAAATAATAAAGTTGCAAATGGTTTTGTTATTAATGATCTCTATCAGTTATATGTTGATGTATCTATTTTTAATATTGAGCAAAATATGAATGCCATAGGAATTAAAAGGCCTAGAGATAGTCTAAATGATAAGTATCTATGGCACCTAAGGCTAGGTCATATAGCGGAAGACAGGGTTAATAAATTGGAGAAATCCAGGCTACTGAGTCCGTTGACTTTCGAGTCATATCCAGTTTGTGAATCATGCCTTCAAGGCAAAATGACCAAGCTCCCTTTTGTGGGACATAGGGAAAGGGCCACAGACCTACTTGCCCTAGTACATACGGATGTGTGTGGCCCATTTGATGTGTCGGCTAGAGGCAACTTTGTCTACTTCATTACCTTTACTGATGATATGTCTAGGTACGGGTATGTGTTTCTAATGAAAGACAAGTCTGAAGTCTTTGAAAAGTTTAAAGAATTGAGACATGAGGTAGAAAAACAAACAGAAAAGCCCATTAAGGTTCTTCGATCAGATCGAGGAGGTGAATACCTTAATCGAAAATTTTTAGACTATCTTAAGGACAATGACATAGTCTCACAATGGACTCCACCTGAAACACCTCAACTCAACAGGATTTCAGAACAGAAAAATCAGACCCTATTAGATATGGTCCGTTCCATGATGAGTTTAACGGACCTCCCTGATTTTCTTTGGGGACATTGTCTCATGATAGCAATTTATGTATTGAATAGGGTTCCCTCTAAAATCATTCCTACCACACCATATGAGATATGGCATGGTAAGAAGCCAAGTCTGATTCATCTCAGAATTTGGGGTTGTCTGGCTCATGTCAAGAGACAGCAGACGGACAAGTTAGAGTTCAGGTCTTTTAGAGCTCGATTCATAGGATATCCTAAAGAGTCATTAGGATACTATTTTTATATTCTGGAAGACCACAATGTGATTGTGAGTCGAAATACTATTTTTCTTGAAAAATAGTTTATTCAAGATGGTGGCATCGGAAGAATAATTAAGCTCAAGCAGAATGTCTCCCAAGAGCAACGAGCTAAAGAACCTTAGAAACCCAATCAATTAGAACCAGTCCTAACACAACCTCTTCCACCTCATAGATGGACTAGAATTTTTCATCCTCCTGAAAGGTACTTAGGTACCATACAAGAGGATGTAGAGGAAATGTTCCTCACGAAAAATGAGGTTCATGGTGATGATCCCAAGACCTATGACGAGGTGATATCAGATATCGATTCTGAGAAATGGTTAGAGGCAATGAGATCAGAAATTGACTCGATGCACTCAAACCAAATCTGGACCTTGGTAGATCCACCTAAAGGTATTGTGCCTATTGGGTGTAAATGGATCTTCAAGAGAAAGATAGGTGCAGATGGGAATGTGGAGATATTCAAGGCTAGGCTCGTAGCGAAAGGTTATAGTCAACGTGAAGGTATTGACTATCAGGATACCTTCTTGCCCATAGCCATGCTAAAATCCATCCACACATTGCTTACTGTTGCAGCCTATTTCAATTATGAAATATGACAGATGGATGTGAAAATGGCGTTCTTAAATGGACATCTTGAGGAAGATATCTATATGGAACAGCCGCTTGGATTCACATCTAGTGATGATGATCACAAGGTCTGCAAGCTGCAAAGGTCCATTTATGGACTTAAGCAAGCATCTCGGAGTTAGAATACTCATTTCAATGATGTGATCAAAATATTTGGTTTCATCAAGAATGAGAAGGAACCATGTGTGTTCAAAAAGATCAGTGGGAGCGCAGTTGTCTTCCTCGTATTGTACGTGGATGACATCCTCCTAATTGGGAATGACATTCCCATGTTGACCTCAGTCAAAGTATGGTTGTCTAAGGAGTTCTCTATGAAAGATCTAGGAGAGGCATCCTTTATACTGGGTATTAAGGTCTATAGAGATAGACCAAATAGGATGCTGGGACTTTCAAAGAAGATGTACATAAAGGAGGTGCTAAAGAGGTTTAGCATGGATAACTCCAAAAGAGGTTTATTGCCTTTTAGACATGGCATTCATCTCTCCAAGAAGATGTGCCCTAGCACATCTGAGGAGATTGAACGCATAAGCAAGATCCCTTATGCTTCAGCAATAGGGAGCCTCATGTATGCCATGCTATGTACACGACCTAATATAGCCCATGCTGTGAGTGTCACAAGCAGATATCAGTCAAATCCAGATGAAGAGTACTGGACTTCTCTGAAATGTATCCTTAAGTACTTGAGAAGGACTAAGGATATGTTTCTAGTATTTGGAAATGGAGAACTCCAGATTCAGGGATTTACAGACTCAGACTTTATGTCTGATATAGATGATCGAAAGTCGACATCTGAGAGTCTGTTCATTTGTAATGGTGGTGCAGTTATCTGGAAGAGTTTCAAGCAAACGGTGATTGCAGATTCCACCATAGAGGCAGAGTACATTGCTGCATCGAAAGCTGTGAAGGAGGCATTCTGGTATAAGAAGATTGCCGCAGAGCTTGGAGTGAAGTCATCGGATGCCATCCCTCTTTACTGCGACAATAATGGTGCCACAGCCCTAGCTAAGGAGCCAAGGTCTCACCAGAAGTCCAAGCACATCGAACGGCGATCCCATCTGATCCGTGATTACCTCGAAAAGGGTTATGTCGAGGTCAAGAAAGTCGACTCCACAGACAATGTGGCAGACCCGTTGACTAAGCCATTGGGCCAACAAAATTTCGAAGCCCACCTTAAGAAGATGGGATTTAGATATGTAGCCAATTGGCATTAGGTCAAGTGAGAGTTTGTTAGATGTGTACCCTAGATACCAGATCGGCTGACACATTCCTATACAAATCTAAGGACAAAATTATAATTTTGACTATAAGTGAATAAAAGGGTTATTCTTCTAGCACATTATGTACATTGTGTCTGTGATACATCCTTTGAGTTAGTGGGAATGTTAATTCATATTTTCAAGAGTTAAAAATTTAAGGCATGAATTTACATAACTAACTCATAAACTGCTCCTGACCATAGGATCATCACGAGGATGGTGATCGATCCGAAAGGTTGGTGTACGATCGCTTCCTTAGGGTAGATGAGTCTTGAGTCTATAGTGTGGAGACACCGGAGTGAGAGTACAGGTATTCATTGAGAATGAGAGTACTGAGCGTGACCACCTCGAGCAGTCATAAGAGAATCTACCTTCTCGTCGATGACTAGCTCGATGCTGCAGTTGTGTGTCTAGTTCTTTGACCTGAGGTGCATCGTCGGTTCACCTTGAGTGTGTTATAGTTTGACTACACCATAACTCGGTCTCCTAGCCATCCAAAACCTTGAGGTGTATGTTGGCTGTAGCATATTCATTGTAGAAACCAGATCGCATCAAGATGGGATCTATTAACCTCGGTAGATGAGAGGAGTAGTCCTATGGTGATCAAAAGATCGAGTCCTTAAGCCAATGGCCATGGCAGAGTGAAAAAGAGTTTTTCATTGGGGTTTCACATCGCACTCAGATCGATCGATTGATTCATATGACTGATGTTGGGTTTGACGAGTTCACCTTAACCCTAATTCAGTCGGGACTCATGATAGAGGAACTCAATCACACAAGTAGCTGCACCGAGAGGTTCATCTTCAGTTCTAATAGGTTGCCATCATATACTGCTAGGTGTCACTGATAGATTTTGAAAGCAATTAGAATGATTTTGATGATCGATCATTCTAATTGTCTGAATCAGAAGAGTTCTGATCCATCGAAAGGAGTTTCGATGATGTCGATGATGAGATCATGACATGTCTCATTACCATATAGAATTGAACCTAACTGGGTCATACAAATAAGGGTTAAGGTCTGGATGTCATCAATTGGGCTAGCCCAATTGATTTGGATAAGATCCAATTAGGTTCAAGGAAATTATGCTAGCACTCGATTGAGCCTAACTTTCTTCTCGTGTAATCTTTTCTATCTCTACTGAGCCAAATGTGATCTGACTCATCCAGAGAACCTTGAAAAGATTTCTCTCAGTTTAAATGAAGCTTTTCCAACTCAGAAAAGGCTTGTCTTAATTTATGAGATGAATTTAAGACAACACCTGCTAATTTCTAGCACTTGCTAATTTCATTTTAGGACATCTGTCAAAAGTTGACATATGGGTCTTAAACTGAAGAGGACTTATTGAAAGATTTTGGTGGAGTGTCCACATGCCTAATCCTAATCAAATTGGGTGCCATAATCAGATTATGGCATGAGCCCAATTGGATTTAAGTGGGCACCCCAAATGGATAAGAACTAAAGAGTCTTGATAAACTTGGACTCTTTGGCGCCACCTTATTTGAGCCTATCCATTGTTGGTGCCAACATAGGAGAGAGTATGGGGATTCTTATCTGATATGATCAGATGACAATAATCCACCAATCAAAATTTTTCCAGAATTTATTGGAATTTTTTGATTGGTCGAATGATGTGGCACTGCGCAGCATACAGGGTCTATATAAACCCTGCTGCACCTAGGGTTTCGGGGCAGAACTTGTTTTGTGCAAAAAATCCATTGGCTGCTGCCCCCTCCCCACTTCTCTATATCCTCCCTGCTCTCCTTTCTCCCCTCTTCACATCCAAAAAGTTGGACATTCATCTGGCATAGGTGCAAGGCGTGGTGACGCTTGGAACAGAAGGCTACAGGACATCTTCGACAGGCTGCTGCTCCAACTTTAGAAGGAGTTCTGAAGTACTTTCAAATCAGATATTCATCTAATTTTTGGAGTGTAAAATTATGAGGAGAAGACATTCCAGATCCTACCTCAATGGATACTGGTAGAGGCCAGGCGCTTGCGTGGCTACATCAGAACCTCAGGCAGTGCTGCGATCATCTACAGGGTAATTAGATTACCCTTGAGGTATGTATATGTTTCTCATACTTTTAGATTTAATTTTGAAATTAAAATATCAGATAATAAAATTAGATCTAATAGATATTAGATCTGAAATAGTGTAGGATAAAAGTTTAAAATTTATTCCACCTCAGATTTGATGAAATCTGAAAGATCCTACACAGGAAAAAGGCGATTTTTCCTTCAATAAGATGTTCAAAACGTATAGCTTCATTAAGAATGGAGAAGAGCCCTGCATCTATAAATGGGCAAATGGTCCTGTTGTGGTATTCTTTGTCTTGTACGTGGATGATATTCTCTTAATCAAAAATGACATCCCCGCACTACAGGGAATAAAAGTTTGGTTATCATCGCAGTTCTCCATGAAGGATTTGGGTGAAGCATCCTACATCATAGGGATGAAGATCTATAGTGATAGATCTAAAAGGATGCTTAGGTTATCTCAGTCCATGTACATAGACACTGTATTGAAGAGGTTCAGCATGGAGAGTTTCAAGAAGGGCTATCTACCGATAGGCCATGAAATTTCTCTATCTAAGAAAGATTGTCCGATAACTCCTGAAGAGAGAGAGCGTATGAGTAGAGTCCCATATGCTTTGATCGTGGGATCTATCATGTATGCCATGATATATACAAGATCAAATGTGGCATACTCACTAGGAGTAGTGAGTAGATATCAATTTGATCTTGAAAAAAATCATTGGAAAGTGGTTAAAGCCATCCTTAAGTATTTGAGAAATACTAAGGACCAATGGTTGGTTTATGGTGAGTCAGATCTGAAATTTATGAGGTTCACAAAATTCAGCTTTCAATCTGATCATGATGATAGCAGAAGCGTGCCAGGTTATATCTTTACTCTGAATGGTGGAGCCATCTGCTAGAAGAGTTCAAAGCAACATACTGTGGCAGACTCTGTTTGTGAGGTGGAGTACATCGCAGCATCGGATGCCGTGAAGAAAACTGTGTGGTTGAGAAAATTTATCACCGAGCTCAGAGTAGCACCCTCCCTCGATGGTCTGGTCCT
The DNA here is from genome assembly GCF_000442705.2 of Elaeis guineensis. Lineage (NCBI taxonomy): Eukaryota > Viridiplantae > Streptophyta > Magnoliopsida > Arecales > Arecaceae > Elaeis > Elaeis guineensis. The sequence continues at coordinate 83,863,367 of NC_026002.2, forward strand.
GCTCTACTGCGACAGCATTGGTGCCATAGCTCAGATGAAGGAACCCAAAGCACACCAGTAGATGAAGCATATTTTGCACCGCTTCCACCTAGTCCGAGAGATCGTAGATCGAGGTGACATCGATCTTCAGAAGATCGACGGAAAGGAGAACCTGGCCAACCCCTTCACTAAAGCCCTGGCGATAAAGGAGTTTGACAACCACAAGTCGAAGATGGGTATTAGATATTGTGCTGAGTAGCTTTAGGATAAGTGGGAGTTGTTGGAAAATATATCCCAAAAACTAATCATCAATCTGTTAACGGTTGAGCAACCTTGTATTGTAATTGATTTGTTAATAAATAAAATATATTTTTGGCATTTTCATCCTAAGTTTTCATCTTCTAATAAATTCCATTGTTATGATGAAGTTCTTAGGACTATTTAGGCTTGATAAAGAGAGGATTTATCGATTAGTCCTTAAAACTATTCATGATCAAATGATAGGCTGTTAATAAGGACGACAGCTTCTGTCGAGCATAGGTCGCTGTAGGCCATATGGGTTGGTTGTCCTCTTAACCAAAGAGTGTGGAGATACTAGTATGGCATACAGGTGAGATATAAGGGTACATCAACGTTGAACGTGACCAACTCCAGAGTATTCTGCTGTCGAGAATGTCTCTGATGGGATATAGGTATAAGTATCCCTTAGACCTAAGATCGCCTCAATGACTTGCAAGCAACTCACTATGCTTTGGTACTAGACTAACTAAATTTTTAATTCAGTGATGGAAGGCTTCTGGACATAGTTAAGTACTTGGAAAGTCAGAGTGTGATCGAGATGGAATTGACCACTCCAAGAGTTGAAGAAGAATGAGTCACTGTATTTCAATTTAGTAAAACCTTGACCAGGATAATCGATCAGATGGATTTGATATTTTGAAATACAATATGGACAACCTGATCAGAGTTGATAGTTGAACTCTGAGGTGCCCTATGAGCATTTTGATCAAGGAGATGAATTATATAAAAACTATATCCGTATGGATTTTAAAGATGTTGTTTTACACATTCGACCTATCCGACCGTCAGGTACCATTGCTAGATGGTCACTTCGATTGGTACAAAAATTTATTCCTATGCTATCAACTTAGGCTCAGACCTATGAGGTCACACACATTAGAGTTCATGATCCGATCGGATGGTTGATCAATGATTAAAAATCATTCTAGTGTTAAACGATCAATACGATTGACATGTAACCTAGTGCAAGTGTTACTGGAGGATCGATTAGCAATTTGATTGCTAATTGACTTAATTTAATTAATCCAATAGATTGAGATTAAGTCTAATTAAATATAATTTAATTATATTTAGTTTGAGCTTGATTGGATCAAGTTCAATTAGTTTATTGGATAAGCCAAGTGCAAGAAAAAACTAGTCCAAGTTCAATTAGGACTTGGGTCAACCTAATTTTTAATTCGATTAAAAAATTAAATCAGATTTAAATCTAATTTAATTTGATTAAATTAAGTTTTTAATTGGGTTAATATCTATTTTAATTGGATTGATTTGGTTTTGGTTTGATTTGATTTGAGAAACCAAATTTGAACAAGTCATAGATTTAATCCTAGTAAGACTAGGATTCCACCTTGCACCACCTTAGCCCCCCATGCCTACTCTCTCTTATTTGGTGTGATAAAATCTTCTTTCTTAGGCCTTCACGTATGCCCAAAGCTTTCCACTCTTTCTCTCATTCATGGAATGTGGTTGTAGACCAAGTCAAAGTAGGAATTAGTTTGGATTTCAAATTCTATGAGATAGAATTTTAGAAAACCAAAACTCTTTCCTTATGGTACTGATTTTATCCAGATATTTTTTGAGATTTTTGTGGCTTTTATGATACATATTTTTCACCCTTTTCTGGTGATCCATGGTAGAAAAAGAAAGAGGGGGCGCCCAAGAGTTGGGAACCACTTGTCTTGCCTTGTTTGGATTTTTCTTGACTAGATATTTGACCTAGACAAAGACTCCTCATATCTCATTATTTAAGATGAATTTCTTTTTAAAATTCTCATAGATTATAGAGCATTTAGAGACCTTTGGGGCATGTGAAAATCAAAGAGAAAGGGTGTTGGGGCATGGAGATATAATAGACACAAAACTAAGTGTCTGGGTTAGAGCAAAGAGAAGAAGAAGAAGATCTTCTTCTAGGGTTGCTGAGTTCACCTCTTCCCTTCCTCCATCTATGAGTTTTCTGAGAGTGTCTCACATCTAAAACTCCTTCTCCTATTTTTCATTTTTGGAAGAGTCTAAATCAAGAAGAAAGAGGCATCTAATCGACCATCGAAGAAGGATCAACGTAGTACTAGCATACTGTGCTGATTTTCTAGACCAGGACTTCTGATCGTGATTCATGAGCTCGTGTGGATGAATTTTAGAGGGTGACATATGTGCGGCTTGCAACATCATCTTCAAGTCTGGATCAGCAAAGTTAGAACGTCTAACTTGCAAGGTAATAGATCTGATCTATTATATTTTATATACATTAGATGTAGTATAGAAACATGTTGATATGATCAACATATAGTTCTTGCTCTTTATATTTTAATTTTTGATTTAATACCATATAATAATCATATAATAGGATCTTAGATTTAGAGATTCTCTAATTTTATAAGATAAATTTTGATTTATTTTAGTCTTTCGCTGCCTGATCTTGAAAAAGTTTTAAGATCTAACCCTGAAATCCTAGATCTGGTTCCTTCACCAATGACATCAGCCAAATGGCACTCCTCATCCTTGTATGACTCTAATAGAGGCTAAGACTACAATGGTCAATTGGCACTCCTCATTCTCGTACGAGTTGAGTGGAGGCCCGACGATGCTGGCCAAATAATGCTTCTCATCCTTGTATGGGTTGAGTGGAGGCAACAACTGCAATGGCCAACAAATGCTTTTCATCCTCATATGAGTTGAGTGGAGGTCCAACAATGTTGACCAAATGGTGTTCCTCATCCTCATATAAGTCAAGCAGAGGCCACGACTACAATAGCCAATTGGTGCTCCTCATCCTTATATGAGTCAAGCGAAGGCTGCTACCACATTGGCCAACTAACCCTCCTCATCCTCTTACGAGTTGAGCGAAGGCCTTAATTATGATGGCTGACTGGTGCTTTTTGTCCTCATACGAGTCAAACAGAGGTCGAACATCATAGTGGATGAATACTTTTCATCCTCTGTAGGCCCAACTTTGCCCTTGGATGAAATCCTCACAAACTAGGAATGAGATCGATTGACCCATGGGAATCTGATCCCCTTGACTTTGAAAAGACTCCAATAGCTAACAAGTAAAGATGAAGATGATGGAGATGACATGGAGAAAAGCAAGGTTTGTATAGTTTGTATTAAGAAGAAAGTGTATTGAGCTCAAAAATAGAAGGAGAAAGTCCTAGGCATCGGTAAGAACATCCAACCCCCCGACCAGGACTTTGGGCTTCAGTAGCATAATCATTGCAGGGGGCTGGATGTTTGCAACAACTTCAACTGCTAGGTTTTCACCATGCTCTGGCCCAACCTCTACCTCGGCCCCTACCTCCCCATCTACGGCCTCTTCAGCTTTTTCTCCCCCATCTTCATCGTTAGAGTCCAGAGGCCTGAGGTCAATATCAAGGAAGAGGTCTCAGACTTTCACCTTGTATTTCGTGAGACCCCATAGATAAGAGTCAAAAGTGAACTCTAACTTGATCATCCTAAACTCCTCTAAAGCATGGAACACTTCGATCGTGGTAGCCTTCTAGGACACCAGTTTTTTTCCCACTGGCTCGCCACATTGCTTAGACCCTTCGTGAAATGGGTCTTAGCCTGACTCCAAGCCTTTTTGACCTCAGCCTCTAGTGACTTAACTTTGGCCTTTAGAGATTGGATTTCCTCTTTGGCTGTCGCTTTCAGGGCCAAAGCCTAATATACCCTCTTAGAAGCTTAAGTGGCCTAGGCCTCAGCTTGAGTTGCTTGGTCCTCAGCTTCTTTGGAAATCCATCGAGCCTCCTTCAGAATGCCAATGAAGTGGTCCACATGGTGGGCAAGCTGAAGACAAGAAGAGATTAGTAAAAAAAGAGAGGGTGGGAGGAGAAGAGAAACTCAAGAACCACCTAAAGGAGGGAGTCATAGGAATCCTTAATGCAAAAGCTAGGGCCTTCCACATTGAGGATGTCGACATCGGCTAGTGTTATCACAACCTAAAAAAGGTCACGAGCGATGTGATTATTTCCAAAGCCCAATCTCTATTCTTGAACCTCCTGCTTAGGTGGAGCTAAAGGCCTTGGGTAAATTTCAATAGGAAATTCAGCTTGTTGTGAAGACATATGCATCAATATTTGGGGAGTCGATGAGCCTTAGAGTGATGAAGATGTAGAAGATGGGGGAAATGACTCCCCGGAGCGATCAACTTGAGAAGCAGGATGAGCTCAGCCCCAAAAGAAGCCTCCTTCCTCAAAATGTTGGAGAAAGATCCCTCACTAGTGCAAAATACAAATCCCCTCCCCAAGATCTCAATGTCGGTAACTGTGTCGATACTTCAATAGAAAGAAAGAAAAGATAAAATAAGGGATACAATTAAATACATGGATTAGTCAAAGGCTTACCTCTATGGAGCACGCAAAGCTATATTATAAAAGAAGATAACAACTAGAAGAAGAGATCACACCCTCTAAAGTCTATACACAAACATCTCTCAACAAAAAGCACTCACCCTCATAAAAGCTCTCATAAAGATCCAATTAAACTGAAGTGTCTTAAAAATAATTGCAAGTGTACGATATGTAATATAGCATGTTCGGTGAGTATAGATAGATCCCACAAAGAATTGGATGTTTGAAGTGTGTTCAAATTTTTGCTCAGACGAGCTTTAAAGAAGAGAAAAAGAGTTTGCTTGTAACTACTAATGAAGCAGTAAAAGATACAATTATAGTAATATATTATCTAAAAGATCTAGGGCTTTTGAATCTACTAGACTAATGATTTAGATAGCCGTTCTTATGATTTCTCATGGAATATCTTTTAGGTCTTCTTTTCAGAGTACAAAGCATGAACAAGTATGGATCATGAAGAGATTTAATTGAACTATGATCTATCAAGCATTTTGCTTCACCCTAGATAAAAGACTCTCCTTTCTTGTGTTGATCCAAGCATAGACCATGAAGGAACTTTAACCCAACTATGACCTATCAAGATTTTACAGTGAGAAAGGATTGAGGACTTTGATCTCTCTTTACTTCTTCTCTTATGTTACTTAAGTATGGGCTATGAAGGAGCTCTAACCCAACTATAACCAATCAAGCTTTTCCACAAAAGATAGGAGAAGAGGATTTGTAGAAATTATGAGCCTTCTACCTGCTACCACTTCTTGCACTGAATCAAGCATAAACTATGAAGGGGTTTCAACCCAACTATAATCCACCAAGTTTCTTGACAAGAGGAAAGGAAAGGTGAAGAATTCTAAACATCAAAAGTATGAAAAGAAATCCAAAAAAAATTGGCTTCTAACCATACTCTAGCTTTATCGCAAACCTAGAGGAATTACTTAGCTAGACATGATACATTTAGAAGCTATAAAATTGATTAAAATATGAAAGAAACCTTACACTATTTACTAGAATTTAAAGTTGCAAAAAATTAAAGATATGCAAAAATTAAATAAGAAGAAAAAGAGCAAAAAAATTAAACTATCCTATTGGTTGAAATTAAACTTGTAGAAATTAACTTGCATAAGTGAAAAAAGTAATGAAATATTAAAATAAAAATTTATTATAAGAATTTAAACTCTGTTACTATAATATACTCCTAACACCTAAGCCATTAACAGAACTTGGGATTAAAAATAAAAATTAAAACAAAAGGAAGAAAAAAAATCTAACTAAGATCTCCTCTCATAGCCTTCCTCTGTAGAACTTTCTGATTCTCGCACCTTCTCTTAGCTGACTCTCCTTCTCGTGTATTGGAAAGATAGAAAAAAATGGGAACAAGGTGGCCAAAGAATCTAAGAGATGGGATGAAGGCCTCTATAAGAGCTATAATGTGGAGAGAGAGATATCTCTTGGTTAAGATATTAGCCTTTATTTATAGGAGTAGGTAGAGAGAAGATTTTTATATTTTTTCAATGTGAGACTAATGATGTGAATAAGGGCCTAAAGAGATGGATGGATGATATTGAAGAACAAGGAAGGATAAGATAAGAGAGAAAAGCTGCCGTTCAATCCAAACTCTTCATTCTCTAAAAATTCTAAAAATAATTTTGTTTTTTTTTTCTTTTCTACATTCACATCCACACCTACATAGCCTTATTCCACATCCTCATAGCCTTTTTCCAGATGATCCACCATGGATTGTGCCTCCTTTGCCTTGTTGGAAAACGTAGGTGATTTCATGCATGTATTTCAAATTTTTTTTGAATAAATTATAATAAAAAATAATTAGATTAATCAAATTAATCTAATATACATATAATCTAATCATTAAATCAACTTACTTTAGGATCTATGATATGATATTGTTGTATATAAAATCTAAAAAATACTGAAGATAAAATCAGCATGCATGCATGTGAGCAGTAGATCACATCTACTTCTAATCTGAGTTCAGAACTCAATAATTGAGCATGGGTTGATGATCAGTACTACTGAGAGATATAGCAAAGAGGATCCTTGCTGATTGCTCATAGTCACACAAGCATCCGGCCACTATGAGAAATCCACTCGAAGCCCCGATCTGATCGGTCTTCTCGAGAGTGCTAGCTTGCGTGAAGACCTTTTTCTTGACTGATCTAGATCTTTTTTTTAAATCTCTAGCATATTTTCAAAAGTTGAAGATTGACTTCTAGAGGAGATTAAGAGGTGAAAGAAAGATGGAGAGGAAAATAATATTTTTCTTATTTTTTCTCTCTTCCCAAGCCCAAAGATATAAAATCCTAGAAAATAGATTTTTGCGCACACCCCAAGAAGGACTCTCCACTTCTTTTTTCATGCCATGAACCCATGCCCAACTCCTTTCAACGTGAAGCCCTCTCTATCAAGTCTCTTACACATACAAAAATGAAATAAAACTCCTTTTATTTCAATGTGTAAGGAGGTGGGATGAAGAGTCCTAGAGATCATGGACTCTTGATGTGTTATCGTCCCTACTCAAAATTTTACACCAAAATATGCCCAAAAAATATGGGATGCCTCTTCCTATATTTTTTCATGATAAATCAATTCTCAACTGATCTCCCATAAAAAATATGCTCAAAATGTTTTACATATAAGGAAAGAAAGTTAAGTTGGCAGCAAGGTCTTAGAGATAATGTCAAACATTATCTATATGCTATCCTATTTCAAATCATATTTGAACATACCATTTAAAATCTGATCCCATCCAAATTTGGATGTGAGATAGAGAAGGGAAAGAACTCTTTGGGATAAAATAATCTCATGCAAAAACTATTTTTGCATAAGGATATATGGCATCAATATGGGTTGGTGCAAGGAAGAAGAGTCCTATTCTAATAAGGACTCTTAATTTTCTTATTTGAATCCAAATCAAATCACATCTGGTTTAGCCCAAATAAAATATATAAAATTTAATCTAATTAGATTTATAAATTTTTAATTAAATTTTAATCAAATTAAAAATTGATTGAACCAAAATTCTGATCAAATCAAGGACTATTCTCCCTTAGTGATTAGGTCATCTCATAACCTAATCGGGTCAAACCTAATTGAATCCAATTCAATTAGATTTTATTTAATCTTCTTTGCTCCATCAAATTAAGCTAATTAATAATTTAATTGCTAACTAATTTTTTATTAATTTATTAATACTTAGTGAATAAATTTATTACAACTTTTGTATAAGGTTAATCGAATTGACGATTAAGCCCTTAAATAATTCTCAATCATTGATCAACCACATGATTAGTCAGAAACTTCTTTTGAGTGTGACCCCATAGATTCGAACTTAAGTTAGTAGAATAAAAATAACTTTCTGAACCAATCGATGTAACCATCTAGCAATGGTGATCCGATATCTAGATAGGTCGAATGAAGGCGAAGCAACATTCAAAAACCTATTAGTGTATGGTTACCATATAATTCATCCCTTTGACCCTAATACCCAAGGACGATCAAAGATTTAATTATCAATCCAAGATAAGTCATCCACATTGTATTCCAACCTTTCAAATCTATCTCATGAATTATTCGAGCTCAGGTTTTGCTAAATTAAAATATATTGATATATTAACTCCTACTAATTCGAAGGGGTCAATCCTATCTTGACTCACACACCGACTTGATAAATACTTGACTGCATCTAGAAACTTTCTATCACTGAATTATAAACTCAGATAGTCTGGCACCAAAGTATAGTAAGTTGCTTATAAGTCACCGTGGTGATCTCAGATCGGAGAGACACTTATACCCATACCCTTCATGAGCTACCCTTGACAGCAGAGTGCTCCATAGTTGGTTACGTTTAGTGATGATGTACTTCTACATCTCATCTGTATGCCATACCAGTATCTCCATATCATTTGGTTATAAGGATAATCAATATATATGGCACACAATGACCTACACTTGATATCGCTATCATCCTAGTAATAGCGTATCGTTTGGTTGCGAACCAGTTTAAGGATTATGCGATAAATCCTTCTTTATCGATCAAAGTAATCCTAAGGACTTCATCACAATATGAAAGTTTGTTAAAAGATGTAATCTTGTGATGAAAAAGGTTAAATAACTTTTATTATTTATCAATTCATATACAATTATAATTAGCACAATCATCAAACGATTGGCTTTAGAACATATTTCCCAACAACTCCCACTTGGACTAAAGCCAATCAGTATAGTATTATGTACCCATCTTCAATTTATCATCTCAGAACTCCTAGATACCAAGGCTTTAGCAAATGGGTTGGTCACATTCTCCTTTCTGTCAATCTTCTAAAGTTCGACATCACCTTAATAGATTTTTCAAATAAGGTGATAGCGATACAAAATACTCAGTAAGCTGATGGGACTTCAGCTCCAAGGCATGAGCTATGGCTCGATGCTATACCATATAGCAGAACCATCATTGGAGGGTGCTACTCCTAGCTTGCCAGTGAACTTGTACAATCACATAGCTTCTTTGCAAGCATCGAATACTGCAATACATTCTGCCTCGCAATTTAAATTTGGCTATATTGCTCTACTTGAAATCTTTCCAGTAGATTGCTCCATTATTTAGGATAAGGATGGATTTCAATATGTTCTTGCTATTATTATATCTAACTAAAAATTGAAGTTATACTCTACAAGTTGTATGTCAGATTCTTCATAATCGAACCATCAATTCTTAGTATTTCTCAAATACTTAAGGATGACCTTCCAATGATTCTCATCCAGATCTTGCAGATATCTGCTCACTATCCTAGTGAGTATACTATATTTGGTCTCATATATGATGTACATGATAGAATAAATTCTACTCACAAATTTCCTATGTATGTTGGACTAGGAAAATTCAAGTAGCCTCTTAGATCTATCTCTATAGATCTTCATCCCTAGGATGAGAGATGCTTTTCTCAAGTTCCTTATGGAGAACTATGATAATGATGAATTTTTTTTCCTGTAATGTAAGGAATGTTATTTCTAATTAAAAAAATTTTATTCACATACAAAATAAAAAATACACTCACAAAATTATTAACCATTTGTATTTGCAGGATCTTTTTTCATTCTCAATGAAGCCATGCATTTTGATCACTTATCAAAATACATGTTCCAACTTCGAAATATTTAGCATTGCCATAGGATAAAATATCTCGTTATGGTCAATACCATAATGTTGACAATATCCTTAGGCAACCAGATGAGCTTTGTAGATCTCCACCTTCTCATCTGCACTACTCTAATCTTATTGGAGATCTACTTACACTCTATGGGTTTTACTCCTTCGAGTGGATCAATGAGTGTCCATACACCATTGACCTTCATGGACTCCATTTCAGACTCTATGGCTCCAAGCCATTAATCAGAGTCGGACCTCTTCATTGTTGTTCTCATCGAGTTCAACAGGATCACATTCTAAAATTAGAAATCAAAGTATCTATCCGATGGATGCGGTACTCTATCGGATCTCCTTAATGGTACCTCTACAATGGGTTCTAGATATGATTTAATCAAATTCGATTCTATGGGTTCAATAGATTATGTCGATTTTTCTACCTGTCAAACTTCATAAGTTTCATATTAAAAGCATCGGTACCTTCACCAAGGAACTCCTTTTCTTAAAAGGAATGCTGAACAACTTTTATTCTTTAGCAAGGTAGAAGTTATATCTTTTAAATTTTTTGAGATACCCTATAGAATAATATATATAGGATCAGAATCTAAGTTAATCGATCTGCAAATGTTTGACATAAACTGAACACTCTCAAATCCTAAGGTAAGAAAGTATCGGCTTATGCCTAGTCCATATCTCATATGGGGTCATTGCAACTGATTAGTTTGGAATCTAATTCAGAACATGACAAGTAATCTCAAGAGCATAACCCTAAAATAAGACTGACAGATTTGTAAACCTCATCATGGATCGAACTATGTCTAACAAAATCAATTTCAATAAGAAAGAATCCTATTATCTTCTAGATATGTCAAAAATTCACCGAAAGGGTATTCTCCTCTTTGGTCTAATCAAAAAGTTTCAATACTCTTCTCAGTTTATTTTTTTATTTTATTAAAAAATTATTTGAATATTTTAAATAATCTAAATTTATAAAAAATATGTTTGTAGATCCAATACATCAGTATGTATCAGATTCAGAACATCATTGACTCATTCACTTTTTTCAGCAAAAGATGATTCGATCATCTTACTAAAAAAATAAGATTGATAGGTTAACAATGATTCGCAATCATTGACTTCAAAAATTTGAAGTTAATTTCAGTGTAGGGGTAAAACGATAATTTTAAAACTTTTTTAAAATTATAATTTTACAGTAAAAATTATTAATTAATCTAATTAATTAATATATATTAACCCTACACAAAGATCTAAATATGATATATATAGCATGCATTTAAATTTGAAATTTTGAATTCTACAGTAAACGTTTTACTGTTATGTGTTCAGAACATATTATCTTCGTGCAGGTAGTCGATTGCAGTAGTCTGATCACCGTCAGAAAGATTTGATCATCGCAATACAGCCACACAGTATGGCTGGCCTCCGTGGATCATTCACATGAAGCTCTCGATCTGATCAGCTCCTCACGAATACTAGTTCGTTGCAGAACCCTTTCGATGGTCGATGCTGATCGAACTCCTTCGATCGGTGTCTGCCGACTCCTTGGATGCTCCAAATCATTAGCAAAGGAACTTGAGAGATTGATGAAGCTCTTTCTAAAGTTTGGTGGGCTCACGACACTCGTAGCTCACCTTCTCACTTCCTGAATCCAAGACAGAAACCCTAGGGTACTCACAAAAGACCCTGCGCCCTTTCTCTCTTCTTTTCTTTTCTCACGCAGAAGGCCTTTCTCATGCCACTCTTTCTCTTTCAGATCAGATATGCGCACACCCCACCTTCTCTTTTTTTTTAAAATGGTGCAAGACTGCATCTTTACAGCATTTTCATCGCGTGAGAGGATAAAGCTAGGTGGTTGCTCACTTGAATTCAAATCGAATTTGAATTCAAATGCCAACCAACCAATCTTTATCCACTCTTGGTGTGAGAAGAAGGGGGTGTGGGTTCTTTGTGTGTGGAGAGTTTACACGAGAAACTTTTTCTCGTGTAGAGCAAGTGGCGCACAAGTGGATAAGGTGGCGCATGAGATTAGTTGCTCATTCAAATTCAAACATCATTTGAATTTGAATGGCTAACTAATCAATCTTTATCCATTCAAATGGCACACAAGGGAGGGGCATGGGAAGGTTTCTATATGGGAGAAAATTTAAGAGTACTCATTTCTCGTGAATTCAAATAGGTGCAGGTGAGGTGAGGTGGCGCAGGGAGATAAGTCAAGATGGTTTCAAATATTAAATCAACCTAATTGAACCAACCTTATTAAAATAGGTTAGGCACAATTAGACTAAGTTAAATCCAACACAATTAGGCTTAATTAGGCTCAATAAAATCCTAATCGAATCAGAAATTAACTACGCCCAACCCATGATCAGATCAGGGACCAAACCACCTTGGCGATTAGGTCAACTCTAAACCTAATCGGGTCAACTCTAAACCTAATCGGGTCAAATCCAACTGAATCCAATTCAATTAGACTTGATCTAAAAAATAATTACTCAATCAAATTGAGTTAATTAGTGATCAAATCACTAATTAAATCTCTCATAAATACTGAGTCCAAATTCGATGGGCAATCAGGCATCAAAGTCCATCGATATGAAACCTTGATCGAAGAGTCCCAAACCAGTGGAACTCTTAACCCTGATATCCAAAATGTATGAAACTCATGATCAGAGAATCCTGATTCTCGATCATAGAGTCTCAGACATGTAGAACTCAGAGTCTCTGAGCATTAGGACTCTTGATCGAAGAGTCCCAGTCCAGTGGGACTCTTCACCAGCCATCAGATCAGATAGGAACCTCTAATGTGTGTGATCCCGTAGGTTCGAACCTAAGTCGGTAGCATAGGAACCAATTTCTGTACTAATCAAAGTGACCATCTAGCAATGATACCCGATGTTTGGATAGGTCGAATAGTCACAATCGCAACATTCAGAACCTACACGAATATGGTTACTATATAATTTATCCCTTTGACCCCTGTGTATAGGATGACTCAGGGTTAAACTGTCAACCCTGATTAGATAATTCAAATCATGCTCAACTCAAACAGTCCTGTGACTCCTCACTAGGACTACCTTGGCCAAGGTTTTGCTAAATTGAAACACGACTGTACACAGCTCCTGAACTGGAGTGATCAATCCCATCTTGACACACGCACCGACAAGTCAAGTACTTGACTATACCCAGCAGCCTTCCATCACTGAATTAAAAATTCAGGTAGTCCAATGCCTAAGTGCAGTGAGTTGCTTGCAAGTCACTGTGGCAGTCTCAGATTGGAGGGACAGTTATACCCATATCCCATCGGAGTAAATCTTGACAATAGAAAAAGCTCCGGAGTCGGTCACGTTCAGTGCAGATGTACCCTTACATCTCACCTGTATGCCATACCAGTGTCTCCATACTCCTTGGTTAAGAGGACAACCAACCCATATGGCAGATAATGACCTATGCTTGATAAACATTATTGTCCTTGGTAACAACGTATCATTTGGTCGTGAACTGGTTTAAGGACTAAACGACAAATCCTCCTTTGTTGAGTCTAAATAGTCCTAAAGATTTTACCACAACACAGGAGTTTATTAGAATATGAAATAATTTATGATAAAAAATATTAAAATAATTTTTATTAATTTATAATTCATATACTAATATAAGAAAGAGCACAACCGTCAACAGACTGACGATTGGCTTTGGAACATTATTCCCAACAATCTCCCACTTGGCCTAAAGCCAATCGGTGCAGTATCTAATACCCATCTTCGACTTGAAGTCATCGAATTCCTTCACCACAATGGCTTTAGTGAATGGGTCGGCCAGGTTCTCCTTTTCGTCGATCTTCTGAAGGTTGACGTCATCTCTATCCATGATTTTTTAGATAAGATGGTAGCAGTGCAGAATATATTTCGTCCGCTGATGTGCCTTCGGTTCCTTCGCCTGAGCAATGGCTCCAGAGCTGTCACAATAGAGCAGAACTGGACCAACAAGAGTGGGTGCTACTTCGAGCTCGGTGAAGAATTTTCTCAACCACGCCACTTCTTTGGCAGCATCTGATGCAGCGACATACTCTGCCTCGCAAATTGAATCAGCCACAGTGTGCTGCTTGGAACTCTTCTAGCAGACAGCCCCACCATTAAGGGTAAAAATAAATCCCGACACATTTTTGCTGTCATCATGATCAGACTGCAAAGTAGAGTCTGTATTCTCCATAAGTCTCAAGTCCGATTCATCATAAACAAGCCACTGGTCCTTAGTATTTCTTAAATACTTCAGGATGGTATTAACAACCTTCCAGTGATTTCTTAAATACTTCAGACTCTTAAGCAGCCGAAGAATTTTTGTTGGACCACTGAATGTCAACAAGCATTTGAAGAACTGAAGAACTACCTCAGCTCATCTCCGCTATTGGCAAAGTTCAAACTTGGAGAGGAGTTGTTCCTGTACCTGGCGGTCTCCCCTGTGGCTCTCGCAGTAGTCCTAGTTAAGGAAGAAGCAAAAATTCAACGACCGATCTACTACATAAGCTGAGTATTAAGAGACACCGAAACTAGGTATACTAAGTTAGAGAAACTAACTTATGCCTTGTTGATTGCAGCTCGAAGGCTCCGACCTTACTTTCAAGGGCACATCATAATACTGCTCACTGACCAGTCGATCAAGACGGTTCTGCATCGAGCGGATGCTTCCGGAAGGATAGCGATATAGGCAGTCGAGCTCACAAAATTTGATATTGACTATCGATCTCGACCGACAATAAAAGCCCAGATATTAGCAGACTTCATAGTGAAATGCACTATCTCGAAAGAGGCCAAACTTGGACAAGGTGAAGCTGACAACCCAAGGCTCTAGTCGAACTCTCCTGAAGAAAGAACAGATCTCCCTAATAGTTTTTGGGCCCTCTATGTGGATGGTTCCTCCAACATGTCAGGTGCAGGTGCGGACCTGATCTTGGTCAATCCAGATGGAATAATCGTGGAGTATACGCTGTGCTTCGAATTTCCTGCGATAAATAATGGAGCAGAATATGAAGCTCTGATTGCAGGACTAAAGATCGCCAAAGAGTTAGAGTAGATCGGCTCCAAGCCTACAGTGACTCTCAATTGGTGGTGGGACAGGTCAACAAAAATTATGAAGCTCGGGAGGACAGTATGGTCAAGTATCTCAAAAAGGTAAAGGAGATCGTCCCTACCTTCGGCAGCTTTGACATCAAGCAGATCCCAAGAGCAGAAAATATCAGGGCGACCTTCTCTCCAAGTTGGCTACACTGGCTCCGGCTGAACTGCCTAAGGAAGTCTTCTTCGAAGTTCTGAAGTGCCCAAGTACGGAAGAACCATAGCTTGTGATGGAGATCAGCTATGAACCCAGCTGGATTGACCCACTGGTTGCATACCTCAAGGATGGGGTTCTTCCTCCTGATGCAAAAGAAGCTCGGAAGCTTAGGAACTAAGCCTCCCGATATATTCTTTATGAAGGCAAGCTGTATAAGAGATCGTACTCTTTGCCCCTTCTGAAATATCTCCGACCTTCTGAAGCCGACTTCGCTTTGTGGGAGGTACATGAGGGAGTCTGCGGAAGTTACCTGGGGGCCAGATCTTTATCCCACAAACTGCTCCGACAAGGCTATTACTGGCCTACCATATACCACGACTCCATCAAATATGTCAGAAGGTGTGATAGGTGTCAGAGATATGCAAATATCCAAAGACAACCCGCCTTCGAGCTTACACCCTTGAGTGCCCCATGGCCGTTTGCACAATGGGGGATGGATATCCTCGAACCTTTTCCCATGGCATCCGGGCAGCGAAAGTTTCTCTTGGTGGCAATTGACTATTTCACCAAGTGGGTCGAAGCTAAACCTTTGGCAAAAATCACAGAAGCTAAAGTGCAGGACTTCGTCTGGAAGTCAATTGTCTGTAGGTTCGGCTTACCCAGAACTCTCATTACTGATAATGGGCGGCAATTTAATGGAGCAAGGTTTGCTGAATTTTGTGAGGACTTAAACATCTCCCACAACTTCACGTCAGTAGCCCATCCACAAGCAAATGGTGAAGCCGAGGTTACTAACAGGACTCTGCTGCAAGGGATCAAGGTGAGACTTGAAAGAGCAAAGGAAACTTGGGCAGATAAACTTTATCATGTATTGTGGGCATATCAAACTACCCAAAGACTGCCCACAGGGGAGACCCCCTTTGCCTTAGCCTTCGAAACAGAAGCCGTGATCCCGATCGAACTCAAACTCCCGTCGGCACGAGTTGTAGCATTCGACGAGCAGTGCAACTCGCAGGATCTCAAAGCCAACCTCGACTTATTAGAAGAAAAGCGGGAGACAGCTCAAATTCGGATGGCCGCCTACAAGCAGAAAGTGGCCCGCTACTACAACTCCTGGGTCAAGAGCAAGGCCAACCTCAGAATCAAGAAAAACTCGCCCCTAACTGGGAAGGCCCGTATGAAGTCAGGGAGGTGGTTCGGCCCGAAACATACTATTTGAAAGAGCTCAGAGGAACAAACCTTCTGCGACCATGGAATTCGAAAAATCTATGAATGTATTACCAATAACTTTGCCTTAAATAAAAGTTTCTTTAATATTTGCATATCTTTTCTTTTGGTATAAGCTCATAACGACAGGAAGTAGCTCCTTCCGACAATCGAAACTAAGCATGTTAGGAACAGGAGGAGAACCTCATCCTAACATGAGCAAAGTTGAAGGCCCGATTATTTAAAGACCGGATGGGGGGAGAGGCCCTTGCAATGGCCCTTATGTGCCCCCATAGCCTTATTAGAAACACGAGGAGAACCTCATCCTAACATGAGCAAAGTCGAAGGCCCGATTATTTAAAGATTGCATGGGGGGAGAGGCCCTTACAACGGCTCTTATGTACCCCCACAGCCTTGTTTGGAACAAGAGGAGAACCTCATCCTAACATGAGCAAAGTCGAAGGCCCAGTTATTTAAAGATCGGATGGGAGGAGAGGCCCTTACAACGGCCCTTATGTGCCCCCACAGTTATATTAGGAACAGGAGGAGGACCTCGTCCTAACATGAGCAAAGTCAAAGGCTCAGTTATTTAAAGACCGATGGGGGGAGAGGCCCTTGCAACGACCCTTATGTGCCCCCACAGTCTTGTTAGGAACAGGAGGAGAACCTCATCCTAACATGAGCAAAGTCGAAGGCCCGATTATTTAAAGATCGGATGGTGGGAGAGGCCCTTGCAACGGCCCTTATGTGCCCCCACAACCTTATTAGGAATAGGAGGAGAACCTAATCCTAACATGAGCAAAGTCGAAGGCCCGATTATTTAAAGATCGGATGGGGGAAGAGGCCCTTACAACGGCCCTTATGTGCCCCCACAGCCATGTTAGGAACAGGAGAAAGACCTCGTCCTAACATGAGCAAAGTCAAAGGCCCGGTTATTTAAAAATTGGATGGGGGGAGAGGCCCTTGCAACGGCCCTTATGTGCCCCCACAGCCTTGTTAGGAACAAGAGGAAAATCTCATCCTAACATGAGCAAAGTCGAAGGCCCGGTTATTTGAAGATCGGATGCGGGGAGAGGCCCTTGCAACGGCCCTTATGTGCTCCCACAGCCTTGTTTGGAATAGGAGGAGAACCTCATCCTAACATGGGCAAAGTCGAAGGCCCGATTATTTAGAGATCGGATTAGGAGAGAGGTCCTTGCAATGGCCCTTATGTGCCCCCACAGTTCTGTTAGAAATAGGAGAAAAATCTTATCCTAGCATGAGCTGAAAACCTCATCCTAGGATGAGCTGAAATTGACTGTGTCGGGAATAGGAGGAGAACCTCATCCTGACACAAATAAAGACCTGGTCGTTTAAGACCAGATGAGGAAAAAAGCTTCCTCAACGGCTTCTCTACATCCCCACAACCCCGCTAAGGGCAGAGGAAAAACCCTCTCCCAAATAAAAAAAAAAGAGATAAAGAGGGAAAGTAACGAACTACACCAGTCATAAGGAAAAAACAAACTACATCAAAGACATGAGGGACCTCATCTCAATGAGGAAGAAAATTTTTGTCGAAAATCTCCAGTCCCTAAGGGCGAATCAACACGGTGACGATCAGGAACCTTCAAACAACATCGACATTGAATAAGACAAAAGACAAAAGAAGTTCGATAAATGACAACTTAGTACAGGAATGGACAAGGTAATGAAAAATTTTCTTTTCATTTCATTAGTGAAGTGTACATTACAAAGCCTTTGAAGGCCAAAAAAGAAAAATGACAAGAAAAGAAAAGAATACATAAAATAAAAGGTATAGAAGCTCTAAGGAAGCTTGACTTCATCAGACTTCGAACTCTCGGCTCCAGCCATCATCGAGGATTGCTTTAAGTATCTGACTTCTCCCAGTCCCCTTTCTGCTTCCCCCTTTCGCGGGATCGAAAAGTATTCACGGTCGAAGATGTACCACAAGCACGGGCTCTGGGTGATCAAGGCGAAGCATGACCAGATCTGTCTCCTCTATCCTCACCTTCTTCGCCGACCCAGATGTTGCAGTGCCTTTCCTTTTGTGGGCCTTGAGACTCTTGGCTAACATCCGAGTCACGTCCGCGTCCATATCTGCAATGAAAGAAGATCGACATAGTTTAGAAACAGAGCCACAGAAAAAGGGGAGTTCTGGGGCTAACCTAGGCTGGTTCGAGAGGTGTAGAGATGCAGAGTTGGAGATCGACTCGAAGAATGCCTAAGGCCGACAGGGATGAAACTCTCGGGGAAGAAGAAGGGCACCAATAAGACTCTCAGGCAAAGTGAAATCCCTTGAGGAGGGGAGCGGGTTTAAATAGGCAACAGGGCCCGGTGCAGTAATGATTGTGGATCTTCTCTGGCCGATCTACACTCGTTGTGTATCCCACTCACCATGGCAGGTGGCTAAAAGTGGCTGGCAACTGACAAAACCATTATTGCACCGTACCTAGAGCAATGCTCCAGTGAAAATTCCAAAAAAATCTTTTCGGATCGCCTTGATTTGAAAAGGCTCCAGCACCAGTACGAAAATTGAGAGAGACAACTTCGACTGTGAAAATTTCTCTGTACTTCCTTCATTCAGAACCCGAACTCGGAAGTAGGGAGACTAGTGTTGGGTATAAAATAACCCCAACTGAAGTTCATAAAAGGCCGACCCTTCTAGGGCTCTTCCAGCTTCCAACCTTGTGTGGCATCTTTCCAAACTCTCCTGACCGTCCGAGCTTCCATAATACCATCCGGGCTTCTCCAATCATGAGCTTCTCCATTCATCTACCGGACTGCTCCAAATGCTCTCTGAGCTTCACTTTCACCCAATTCTCTACAGTGATCGACTATTCTTTGAATCTCTTCCAGATTTCTCCCAGCCATGATCGATTTTACTCCGAACTTCCTTCGGACTTCGTCAACAATCGAGCTTCTTCGACAGTAGAACTTCTATAGTGGATGGATCACAGACGAACTTCTACAACGGGATAGGCTCCACCAGACGGGTCTCTACTCTGAACTTCTACTGCAAGCAGACCTCTACTATAAGCAAATTCCATCCAAGCTTCTACTATAAACGAATTTCTTTCGAACTTCTATTACAGGCAGACTTCAACCGAGCTTCTTCGATATGCGGTCTCTATTCGGACTTCTACAAGAATTGGACTCCGTCTGAACTTCCATAGTGGATGAATTCCAGACGAACTTCTATAGTGGACGGGCTCCAGCGACTGGATTTCTACAATGATCGATCACCTCCAGTGTCTGTCATACCTCTCCAGCCATCAACCTTCAATAGCGTCAGTTGGACTTCAATAATGCCATCCGAAGTCCACTGTCGGTCGACATGTCGGATTCCTCATGAAATCGGACTTCCTCAACAGAAAATCTCCGTCTGAGCTTCTACAGCAGATGACTTCCACCTGCAGTATCAGTGCCCAATCAGTGCCCAAGGCACTTGACAACAGTGGATTCGTCAGCAACCTCGAAAACATCCGAGCTTCTCTAAGATTGCAGAGACAGAGAGCTGTTTCGCTCCATTAGAAGTCCCAACCGAGCTTCAGTCGTCAGGTCCGAACTCTCTGGCAAGTCATGACAATGGCCACTACCCCACTCCACTCTCTGTAATGGATTCCATGTGGCCCCACCACTCTCTAGCAAGTCGCGACAACGGACACCACTTCACTCTCCGTAACAAACTCCACGTGGCCCTGAACGGCCCCCTGACGCCATTACTTTTCGTAACAAACTCCGCGTGGTGCTAAACAGCCCACTATCAAGCAGTTACAGACGTCGCTGTCAATCCGTTGCGCTCTTCATCTATAAAAAGGGACCCCCAGATACGTTCTTCTCTAAGCTCAAAACTCTATCTCAAAACTCTGCTAAAATCCCATTCGAGTGCTCCATTTCTGTTGAAGCAGAGTACTGACTTGAGCATTAGAGGGTCTTACCAGAGCACCCCCAGCTTTGGTTTAGACTTCCCTTGTAGGTCCCGATGGTGGCGTGATCCCCTCGACTTCAGCTTCTCCGACGTCGGTGGAATTCTGCACCAACAGACAGCTATGGCAAGCATAATCCAAATGGATTTGAGCATTGCCACAGGAGAAAATGTCTCATCATAGTCTATACCATAACGTTGATGATATCCCTAGGCAACCAGATGGGCTTTATAGGTCTCCACCTTTCAGTCTGCACCCCTCTTCCTCTTGAAGACCCACTTACACCTTATGGGTTTTACTCCTTCGGGTGGGTCAACCAATGTCCACACATCGTTGACCTTCATGGACTCCATTTCGGATTTTATGGCCTCTAGCCATTTCTTAGAGTCAGATCTCTGCATTGCATCCATGTAGGTGATCGGATCCTCATCATTTTCATCAAGTTCGACAGGATCGCCATCCTGGACCAAGAAACCATAGTATCTGTCCAGTTGATGTGGTACTCTACCAGACCGCCTTAAGGGTGCAGG
Source organism: Elaeis guineensis (assembly GCF_000442705.2). Classification (NCBI taxonomy): domain Eukaryota; kingdom Viridiplantae; phylum Streptophyta; class Magnoliopsida; order Arecales; family Arecaceae; genus Elaeis; species Elaeis guineensis. The sequence goes on from NC_026002.2 coordinate 83,884,098, forward strand.
AACAATAGGCTCCGGATTTGATCTAACCAAATCCGATTCAGGTTCAGCAACTTGTGTCAGTTTTTTCACCTGCCAAACTTCCTCAAGTTCGATCTTAGAGGCAACAGTCCCTTCACCAAGAAATTTTTTTTTCAAAAAGATTGCCTTAAGGCTGACAAACACCTTTTGCTCATCAGCTAGGTAGAAATAATATCCTTTGATCTCTTTTGGGTACCCTATGAAATAACACTTGTCAGACCTAGGTCCAAGCTTGTCTGTAATTAAATGTTTAACATAAGTCGGACACCCCCAAACCCTAAGGTGCGAGAGTACTGGCTTACGTCCTATCCATATCTCATATGGCATTTTGATTACATACTTACTCGGAACCTTATTTAGAAGATAACAAGCTGATTCGAGTACATATCTCCAGAGGGAGATCGGTAGACCAGCAAACCCCATCATGGATCGAACCGTGTCCAACAAGGTCCGATTCCTCCTTTCAGACACACCATTATGCTGTGGTGTTCCAAGAGGAGTCCATTAAGAAAGAATCTCATTCTTCTCAAGATATGTCAGAAACTCATTGGAAAGATATTCACCTCTTCGATCAGATCGAAGAGTTTTAATACACTTCTCAGTTTATTTTTCTACCTCATATCGAAATAGTTTGAACATTTCAAACGACTCCGACTTATGCTTCTGTTGGGTATAAAATACCCTCAGCCGAAGTTCTCAGCAAGAAGCCAACTCCGTCCGGACTCCTACGGGAGCCGGGCTCCGTCGCCAACATCGACTACAGAACAACTCCGCCCGGACTCCTACGGGAGCCGGGCTTCATCGCCGACATCGACTACAGAACAACTCCGCCCGGACTCCTACGGGAGCCGGGCTCCGTCGCCAACTTCAACTACCGGTAAGCTTCGTCCGGACTCCAACGGGAGCCGGACTCCGCACCTGACTTTGATAGCAGGAGGACTCCGCCCAGACTCCTACGGGAGCCGGGCTCCGTCGCCAACATCGACTATAGAACAACTCCTCCCGGACTCCTACGGGAGCCAGGCTCCGTCGCCAACATCGACTACAAAACAACTCCGTCCGGACTCCTACGAGAGCCGGGCTCCATCGCCGACATCGACTATAGAACAACTCTGCCCAGACTCCTACGGGAGCCGGGCTCCGTCGCCAACTTCAATTACCGGTAAGCTTCGTCCGGACTCCTACGGGAGCCGGACTCCGCACCTGACTTTGATTGCAGGAGGACTCCGCCCAGACTACTACGGGAGCCGGGCTCCGTCGACAACATCGACTACAGAACAACTCCGCCCGGACTCCTACGGGAGTCGGGCTCCGTCGCCAACATCGACTACAAAACAACTCCGCCCAGACTCCTACGGGAGCCGGGCTCCGTCGCCAACTTCAACTACCAGTAAGCTTCGTCCGGACTCCTACGGGAGCCGGACTCCACACCTGACTTTGATTGCAGGAGGACTCCGCCAGGACTCCTACGGGAGCCGGGCTCCGTCGCCAACATCGACTACAGAACAACTCCGCCCGGACTCCTACGGGAGCCGGGCTCCGTCGCCGACATCGACTATAGAACAACTCCGTCCGGACTCCTACGGGAGCCGGGCTCCGTCGCCAACTTCAACTACCGGTAAGCTTCATCCGGACTCCTACGGGAGTCAGACTCCGCACCTGACTTTGATTGCAGGAGGACTCCGCCCGGACTCCTACGGGAGCCGGGCTCCGTCACCGACATCGACTACAGAACAACTCCACCCGGACTCCGACGGGAGTCAGGCTCCGTCGCCGACATCGACTACAGAACAACTCCGCCCGGACTCCTATGGGAGCCGGGCTCTGTCGCCAACATCGACTACAGAACAACTCCGTCAGGACTCCTATGGGAGCCGGGCTCCGTCGCCAACTTCAACTACCGGTAAGCTTCATCCGGACTCCTACGGGAGCCGGACTCCGCACCTGACTTTGATTGCACGAGGACTCTGCCCGGACTCCTACAGGAGCCGGGCTCCGTCGCCGACATCGACTACAGAACAACTCCGCCCGGACTCCTATGGGAGCCGGGCTCCGTCGCCGACATCAACTACAGAACAACTCCGCCCGGACTCCTACGGGAGCCGGGCTCCGTTGCCGACATCGACTACAGAACAACTCCGCCCGGACTCCTATGGGAGCCGGGCTCTGTCGCCAACTTCAACTATCGGTAAGCTTCGTCCGGACTCCTATGGGAGCCGGACTCCGCACCTGACTTTGATTGCAGGAGGACTCCGCCCGGACTCCTACGGGAGCCGGGCTCCGTCGCCAACTTCAACTACCGGTAAGCTTCGTCCAGACTCCTACGGGAGCCGGACTCTGCACCTGACTTTGATTGCAGGAGGACACCGCCCGGACTCCTACGGGAGCCGGGCTCCATCACCGACATCGACTACAGAACAACTCCACCCGGACTCCTATGGGAGCCGGGCTCCGTCGCTAACTTTAACTACCGGACTCCGCCAGGACTCCTACGGGAGCCGAGCTCCGCCCACGACCCCGACCTCAAAAAGGACTCCGCCAGGACTCCTACGGGAGTCGAGCTCCATCCATGACCCCGACCTCAAGGAGGACTCCGTCAGGACTCCTGCGGGAGCCGAGCTCCATCCATGACCTCAACCACAAGGAGGGCTCCGCCCGGGCTCCTATGGGAGCCGAGCTCCGTCACCAGTTCCGACCACTGCCGATCTTCAGCCGACGAACTTGTGCTTTCTGGCACAACCCAGTAACCACCGTGATCCTGCTCCACTTCCTACGATGGATTCTGCGCAGCTCCATCATCCCCTGACAGACCGCTATGACGGCCATGACTTTGCTCCACTTCCTGCGGTGGATCCCGCACAGCTCCATTATTCCCGGGCAGGCCGCTATGATGCTCACGATCCTGCTCGACCTCCTGTAATGGATACAGTACGATCCTTTCATCCACTGGCAAGTCACGACAACGGACGCCGCTCCACTCCCTACAGCAGACTCCACATGGCGCGCTGCAGTGAGGGTCACGGGTCTACTCCACTACTCCTCGCAGCAAATTCTTCCTGACGGTGGGCAGCCCACTACGAGACGGTTATGAACGTCACTATCAGTCTGTTGAGCCCATCGCCTATATAAGGGAGACTTCAGATACGTTATTCTATAAGCCCTAATTCTTTACCTAAAAACTCTGCTAAATTCTTCGTTCGAGCACTCCATTCTTGTTGAGGCAGAGAACTGACTTGAGCGTCGGAGGGTCTTGCCGGAGCAACCCCACCTCTGGTTTAGACTTCCTTTGCAGGTCCCGGCGGTGACCGCGACTCCTTCGACTCCAGCTTCTCCAGCGCAAGCAGATTTTTGCACCAATAGGATTGGCGCTAGAGGAAGGGGCCTTGTGTCTTCGCAGTACCTTTATTTTTAAAGGAGCGCTCAACGGAGCCACCTCCGACCGTCTCCTCTGGCACCCATTCCTTATTTCCCCCATGGGATCCTTACTCGATGCCTCCCCGCAAGGCATCCACGCAACGGTCCACGGCCTACGTGGCCAGATCTCAGGCTCCAGCCTCTCCTCCTGTTTCTCAACCTCCTCCTCCTCTTCCGACGGTGGCGGTCGGCGCGGAGCAGTTTGACCTGCTAGCGCAGCAGGTCAGAGGCCTCACAGAAGCTGTGCAGGCTATGCAGCAGCCGCAGGCATCAGTACGCCCGGAAAGGGCATCCCCGGAACACCAGAATCCGGCAACGGGGTGGGCCACCTGGGCCAGCCACCCCATCCTTCCTGGGAAAATGAACCTAAGGGTGGAGAGCCCTCAATCGGACCATGACTCCACCCCTGGAAGATCCCTGCTCCCATTCTGCCAGAGGACTCTCGAGACTCGAAGTCGGGATGATTTCCTGGACCGGAGGCTCCAGGAGATGAACCGGTGGATCGAAGAGCTCCGCCATGCTCCCCCCGCTTATGGTGAGGATATTTGTATTGACCCTCCCTTCTCTCAAATGATCATGCAGGAACTGATCCCGCCAAACTTCAAACTCCCCCAGTTCGAAAGCTACGATGGGACTTCGGACCCGGTTGATCATCTGGAGGCCTTCCGGATGATGATGCTGCTTCATGGTGATCCTGATGCCATCCTATGCCGGGCCTTCCCGTCCATCTTGAAGGGAGCGGTGAGGAACTAGTACTCGGCTTTAAAACCGGGTACCATCTTTTCCTTCGATCAAATGAGCCACCAATTCGTGGCCCATTTTGTCAGCAGTCGGTGCCCCCGGAAGGGTTCGGAGTCCCTCATCAACATCAAACAGAGGGAAGGAGAGTCCATTCGGGCCTACATCAACCGTTTCAACGTTGCGGCGCTAGAGGTCCAGAACTTGGACCAATCAGTTGCAATGGCCACCCTGAAGGGTGGCCTTCAGAAGAATGACCTTTTGTTCTCCCTGTAGAAGAAGTACCCCAGAGATTTTGCTGATTTGCTGGCTCGGGCTGAAGGATACGCCCGAGCGGAAGAAGCCTTCAAAATGAAGGATGAAGAGACAGCAAGGGAGCGGCAAGCGGGAGGCTCGAGTAAGCCCGCAATTGAAAAAAGGCCAAGGGAAGCCTGGCCGCGTTCTCAATCCCCTCCTGGGCACAAGCGCGCCCATACTCCACCCCGAGTGCGCAGGCAGAGAAGTCCGGATCGTGGGGTTCGGTGGGGTTCCCCACCAGGGAGATTCCGCAACTACGCCCCCCTCAACGCCTCGAAGGCCCAGGTACTGATGGAGGTCAGGGAGCAGCTCTCTAAGTCGGAGAGGATGCGCACACACCCCAGAAAGTGCAACCCCAACAAGTTCTGCCTCTACCACCGCGACCACGACCATGATACAGAGGAATGCATCCAGCTCTGGGACGAGATCGAGGAGCTCATTCGGTGAGGTCGACTCGACAGGTTCATCCGACGCAGGCCCGAGTGTAGAGGAGATCGGCCAAGGGCCCTTCCACAGCCTGAACCGCCAAGAAGGGAGGAGCAACCCGGGGACCGGCCCCCCATCGGGACCATCGATTCCATCACTGGAGGGCCTCAAGGAGGAGCAGACCTCCCGCAACCGTGGAACTCAAAAAATCTGTAAATGTATCACTTACGATTTCACCTTAAATTTAAATTCCTTTCTACTTAACGTGTTCCTCCCATTTAGCGTGGATTTGTCATGACTGGATATGACCCATTCAAACACCCAAAATAAAGCCATGTCAGGAACAGGAGGAGAACCTAGTCCTGACATGAGCAAAGTCAAAGGCCCGATTCTTTTAGACCGGATGGAGGGAGAGGCCTTACAGCACCCTGATGTGCCCCCACAGCCATGTCAGGAACAGGAGGAGAACCTCGTCCTGACATGAGCAAAGTCAAAGGCCCGATTCTTTTAGATTGGATGGGGGGAGAGGCCTTACAGCACCCTAATGTGCCCCCACAGCTATGTTAGGAACAGGAGGAGAACCTCGTCCTGACATGAGCAAAGTCAAAGGCTCGGTTCTTTTAGACCGGATGGGGGGGGAGGCCTTGCAGCACCCTAATGTGCCCCCATAGCCATGTCAGGAATAGGAGGAGAACTTCGTCCTGACATGAGCAGAGTCAAAGGCCTGATTCTTTTAGATCGGATGGGGGGAGAGGCCTTACAGCGCCCTAATGTGCCCCCACAGTCATGTCAGGAATAGGAGGAGAACCTCATCCTGACATGAGCAAAGTCAAAGGCCCAGTTCTTTTAGATCGGATAGGGGGAGAGGCCTTACAGCACCCTGATGTGCCCCCACAGCCATGTCAGGAACAGGAGGAGAACCTCATCCTGACATGAGCAAAGTCAAAGGCCCGGTTCTTTTAGACCGGATAGGGAGAGAGAGCCCCTCCGCGGTACCTCCATGCTCCCGTGCAACCCCACAAAAAGTGCGGAGAGGGCCCTCACTCGGAGAAGAGGAAAATTAAAAAGGAAGGGTGATGAAATACGGTGGAAACAGATGAAGGACGAACCGCACCAAAGACCTGAAGGACTTCATCCCGACGGAGATGGAGAGTTCCTACCAAACACCCCCGACCTCTAAGAAGACTCCCGACACAGGTCAAAAAGACAGCGACATCCCTGAAGTAATGCGGAGTCCAGACCACCAAACTCGGGCTTGCGACCACGTACGATGAGGAAGGTGAGCTAACGCATTGACGACTGGGTGCCTCCTAGCGACGCCAACATCAGACGAGTTGAACGACAAGAAAAGTTCGGCGGACGACAGTTTAATACAACATGCAGACGAGGTAACACAAAACACCCTTTTCATTCCATTTCTGAGATACACACTACAAAGCCCAGAAGGTCAAGGAAAGAAAAGCAAAACGACAAAAGTGAGACAAAAAAACAAAGAGGAAAGCATATACATGAAAAGACGGAAGGACGAAAAGAGCTCTAAGGAGGCTCTGCTCCCTCCGACCTAGAATTATCTGCTCCACCCCTCAACCAGGACTGCCTTAGATTCTCAATTTCTTCTTCTAGCTCTTCCTTTTTCTGCAGCGCGTCCTGGAGCGCCCGACGAAGTCGCTGGCTCTCGACCTCCACCTCTCGACGCCTCTTCCTCAAGACCTCAGATTCTGCCTCCGCATCCGCGACGGCCCGCTGCTCATATGCCAGCAGGATCTTCAGTTGTTGCAGCTCAGCCGTCTTGTCCCCGAGGGCAACGAAAATCCCTTCGACGGTTCCTCTCAGGGACAAGAGTTCATCAGAATCCCGGGCGAAAGTATGCTGAGCCCTGTTGGCCAGCTGCCTCTGGAGACGGGCGACTTCATCTATCGCCGCCCTAAGCCTCCCTTTATATTCCTCCACCTGCCTGCGCCAGCTGGCCCGATGCACGTCGTGGCTCACCTCGGCATCCTGAAGCTGCCGCTGAAGGTCGGAGACCTTCTTCGACCACTCCTGGTCGTCGTCGACCCGAGCCAAGAGCCGGGATGAACTTCCTTCCAGCTGGCCGATCTTCCCCTTCGCGACTGATAGTTCCACCTTGAGGGCACTAATCCTGGCGGCCTGAGCCCAAATTCGATCACTGACGCTCTTCTTGCATTACTCAAGCTCCTTCGTGAAATCTGCCTTTCTCCGGCTATACTCCATGATCCCTTTCACGTGAAGATTTTGAAAGTGGGTGGCCTCTGCGGCAGCTTCGGAATGACCTTTCCTCAATCTGCGGAGCTCGCTTTCCATCTTCTTTGACTTCTTTGTCAAGTGAAGGACTTCCTTCTTCAGCCGCTGGATCGTCGACTTCAGCAGAACCCCCAAGGGTAGGAAAAGTGCTTCTGCAGGACACTGCCATCGGAAGGCAAAGGCGTCAAAGCACGACTCATCGCAGGAGGAAAAACAAAGAGAAGAAGGGGAAGGAGGAGAAGCCATCCGCGACAAGAAATTCAGCTTTATTGATTGGATGATTCTTGAAGACAAAAAAGAAAAGAAAAATTACTATGAAATAAAAATACAAGGTCGGAGGTCTCAGACCTTAGGGGCGGGGGTTGGAGAATTCGACGTCCCCAGCAATGGAGCTACAACAGCAGTAGCGGCTGGTGAGGGACCGACCTCGTCTTCGAACTCCTCGCCTAGGAAGCTGAGGTCGAGCTCCGAAAATTTTCTGACCACCTTCTCCTGGCAAAGCTCAAACCCTTTGATGAACACCTCCTGGCCGAATTGGACGTTCAGGTCCCTCATCTCCGCGGAGGCCTTGAACTCCTCTACTGCAAGAGTCCTGGCCTCCGAGACCAGGACTGGAGTCTGCTCAATCAAATTGGCGACCTCGGCCTCCGCCTTTCTCGTCGATTCCTCCAAGGTCTGCCTCTCCTCCTCCCGGGCTTGTTTCTCTCTTTCCAGGGCCTCTTGGAGGGCGGCTACTTTGGCCGTCTTTGCTTGGAGGCGAGCAACCTCGGCCCGACAGTGCTCCTCCACCTAGAGGATGTCCCTCCTCGCACGGTTCACCACCTCGATATTGGCGAGGAGCTGGTGCCCAATTTGCAAGGGCAGCTGGGGGATCAGGACAAAGGTCGGATAGCCAGGTGAATAAAGATTTGCTTACCTCAAGGAAGGACCCCAAAGAGTCCCAGGCCCGCTGCTCAGGATCGGTGCGGTCGATCCTCTCAACGATGTCGGGCAAAATATAGCCGTCGATCAACCGCCTGATCAAATCTCTGTCATTGAAGGGATTCACCGGCCCCTCTTCGGAGCATAGGGACTCATCGGCGGTAGTTCGGCGGCTACTCACCTTGCGGGCCACCGATTTCTTCCTCTTCCTCCTCTCGGCCACGGGCACCTCCGTGGAGCGGACCCCCGAAGCAAGGGCCCCAGTCGGCGGACTCCTCGAGGAGGCCCGGGGAGCTGTTGCCTCGACATCCGAGGGAATGTCAATCGCTGGGGCCGCCTGGGCGGGTGCGGCCAAGCTCGACTCCTCCGCCCTGGCCCTCTTCACCGATCCGGAGGTCACGACGCCCTTTCTCTTGTGGGCCCTGAGGCCCCTGGCAAGCATCCGCGCTGCTTCGGCGTCCATTCCTTAAAAAAAAAAAAAAAAAAAAGAAGGGGGAGAAAAAGAAAGAAGAAAAAGAAGCAAACCAATCAATCAAGAGTCAAAGATCAAAAAAAAAAAAAAAGGGGGGGGGAAGAAAGAAAGAAAGAAACAGAGGAGAAAAAGAGAGAGAAGGAAGAAGAGGTAAAAAGAGAAAGAAAAAGAAGAAAGGCATGAAAAGAGAAGATAAAGGAAAAGATGAATACTCGCAGGATCCTGGGGGCTCAGGCCGATGTTGAAAAGAAATTGCTCCCTCAGAAGATTGAGAAGGGAAGGAGCGGAATAGGCAAGAAGCTTCCGGGCAGCCTGGAGGTCATCCTCCCCCAGACTAGGGGCCCGGCGAACAGAATCCCTCAGAGAGCCCCAGGGGGGCAGGCCCAGCCTCAGGGTCGGGCAGTGGACGAAGAGGTATTTTCCCTTCCAATTGTGGATTGAAGAAGGGGCACCTTTCAGCAACTCGTTCTTGCCGAACTGGAGGGAGAAGTACCACCAATCCTTCATCGAAGGATGGCGCTTGAAAGTATAGAAGTGCCTAAACAGGGAGAGGGACGGTTGGACCTCGACTACGTAGCAAAGGGAGAGAAATCCTATCAAAAACCTAAAAGAATTCGGGGCCACAGAAGCCAAGGAGATGTCTAAGAAGCGGAAGAGGGCGACAACAAAGGATGGAAGCGGAAGCTGGAGCCCGACACGGAATGCCTCCTGGTACAGGCAAAAATGATCGGGTGGAGGAGTGCTAGCCCGGTCAGAAGGGCTAGGCAACTCCAGGTCGTACTCCGGAGGAACCCCATACTGAACCCTTATCAGAAGGAGTTCCTCCGGAGTCAGAGAACATGGAATGGCGCCTGGTGCAAAAATCGAGCGGAGCCCAGTCCCAGTTGCAGGTTCGTCTATAGAGCAAGGGACCTGGAGGTTCGAGGCGGAAGAACTCCCAGAACTGCAAGGAGCGGAAGAGCTGGACGACATTTCGAGTGACTTCGAATGAGGGCTCTAAAGATCCCTGTGAAGATGGACAGGATGAGGGTCGAGGGGTCACAGAAAACTGACTGGGGGGAACACCAAAAAATAATGGCAAAAAAGAGGTCCCTAAGCGGCGGGAAGAAAGATGAAGGTGCTGGAACTAATGTAGATCGCTCTGAGGGAACAGAAGGACGAAGACAGGGACGATTTGGAGGGCGCCTACGGCTCGAGAAGATATCAACTGAATCAGGGCTCTCGAAGGGAAGGCAGACACTGTTAAAATTCTGAAGCAGGGTAAGGGCCCCAAAAGTGGGAGCGTAGATTTAAATAGACCCTGGGATCCGGTGCTACAATGATCGCGAACCCCCCCAGGCCAGCCCGCGCTCGACATGTGTCCCACTCACCATGGTAGGCGGTTGAAAGCGGCTGACGGTTGGCAGGACTATTATTGCACCATACCTAGGCCAGCGTACCTGCGAGAATTTCGAAGAGTCCCTTCGTATCGCCCCGATTCGAAAAGACTCCAGCACGCACACATTTAATGCCAAAATATCTGGAGGTGGTCGTGCGCAGGATTCGAGGGGACAACTTCGACTGTGCCAGTCTCTCTGTACTTCCTTCAGTCGAAATTCAAACTCGAAAGTAGGGGGACTGGTGTTGGGTATAAAATACCCTCAGTCGAAGTTCTCAGTAAGAAGCCAACGCCGCCCGGACTCCTACGGGAGCCGGGCTCCGTCGCCAACATCGACTACAGAACAAGTCCCCCCGGACTCCTACGGGAGCCGGGCTCCATCGCCGACATCGACTACAGAACAACTCCGCCCGGACTCCTATGGGAGCCGGGCTCCGTCGCCAACTTCAACTACTGGTAAGCTTCGTCCGGACTCCTACGGGAGCCAGACTCCGCACCTGACTTTGATTGCAGGAGGACTCCGCGCGGACTCCTACGGGAGCCAGGCTCCGTCGCCAACATCGACTACAGAACAACTCCGCCCGGACTCCTACGGGAGCCGGGCTCCATCGCCAACATCGACTACAAAACAACTCCGCCCGGACTCCTATGGGAGCTGGGCTCCATCGCCGACATCGACTACAGAACAACTCCGTCCGGACTCCTATGGGAGCCGGGCTCTGTCGCCAACTTCAACTACCGGTAAGCTTCGTCCGGACTCCTACGGGAGCCAGACTCCGCACCTAACTTTGATTGCAGGAGGACTCCGCCCGGACTCCTACGGGAGCCGGGCTCCATCGCCAACATCGACTACAGAACAACTCCGCCCGGACTCCTATGGGAGCCGGGCTCCGTCGCCAACATCAACTACAAAACAACTCCGCCCGGACTCCTACGGGAGTCGGGCTCCGTCGCCGACATCGACTACAGAACAACTCCGCCCGGACTCCTACGGGAGCCGGGCTCCGTCACCAACTTCAATTACCGGTAAGCTTCGTCCGGACTCCTACGGGAGCCAGACTCCGCACCTGACTTTGATTGTAGGAGGACTCCGATCGGACTCCTACGGGAGCCGGGCTCCGTCGCCAACATCGACTACAGAACAACTCCGCCCGGACTCCTACGGGAGCCGGGCTCCGTCACCGACATCGACTACAGAACAACTCCACCCAGACTCCTACGGGAGCTGGGCTCCGTCGCCAACTTCAACTACCGGTAAGCTTCCTCCGGACTCCTACGGGAGCCAGACTCCGCACCTGACTTTGATTGCAGGAGGACTCCACCCGGACTCCTACGGGAGCCGGGCTCCATCATTGTCATCGACTACAGAACAACTCCGCCCGGACTCCTATGGGAGCCGGGCTCCATCACCGACATCGACTACAGAACAACTCTGCCCAGACTCCTACGGGAGCCGGGCTCCGTCACTGTCATCGACTACAGAACAACTCCGCCCGGACTCCTACGGGAGCTGGGCTCCGTCACCGACATCGACTACAGAACAACTCTGCCCAGACTCCTATGGGAGCTGGGCTCCGTCGCCAACATCGACTACAGAACAACTCCGCCCGGACTCCTACGGGAGCCAGGCTCCGTCGCCAACTTCAACTACCGATAAGTTTCGTCCGGACTCCTACGGGAGCCGGACTCCACACCTGACTTTGATTGCAGGAGGACTCCGCCCAGACTCCTACGGGAGCCGGCTCCGTCGCCGACATCGACTACAGAACAACTCCGCCCAGACTCCTATGGGAGTCGGGCTCCATCGCCGACATCGACTATAGAACAACTCCGCCCGGACTCCTACGGGAGCCGGGCTCCGTCACCGACATCGACTACAGAACAACTCCGCCCGGACTCCTACGGGAGCCGGGCTCCATCGCCAACTTCAACTACCGATAAGCTTCGTCCGGACTCCTACGGGAGCCGGACTCCGCACCTGACTTTGATTGCAGGAGGACTCCGCTCGGACTCCTACGGGAGCCGGGCTCCGTCACCGACATCGACTACAGAACAACTCCGCTCGGACTCCTACGGGAGCCAGGCTCCGTCGCCGACATCGACTACAGAACAACTCCGCCCGGACTCCTATGGGAGCCGGGCTCTATCACCGACATCGACTACAGAACAACTCCGCCCGGACTCCTACGGGAGCCGGGCTCCGTCGCCAACTTCAACTACCGGTAAGCTTCGTCCGAACTCCTACGGGAGCCGGACTCTGCACCTGACTTTGATTGCAGGAGGACTCCGCCCGGACTCCTACGGGAGCCGGGCTCCGTCGCCAACTTCAACTACCGGTAAGCTTCATCCGGACTCCTACGGGAGCCGGACTCCGCACCTGACTTTGATTGCAGGAGGCCTCCGCCCGGACTCCTACGGGAGCCGGGCTCCGTCGCCAACTTCAACTACCGGTAAGCTTCGTCCGAACTCCTACGGGAGCCGAACTCCGCACCTGACTTTGATTATAGGAGGACTCCACCCGGACTCCTACGGGAGCCGGGCTCCATCGCCGACATCGACTACAGAAAAACTCCGCCCGGACTCCTATGGGAGCTGGGCTCCGTCGCCAACTTCAACTACCGGACTCCGCCAGGACTCCTACGGGAGCCGAGCTCCGCCCACGACCCCGACCTCAAGGAGGACTCCGCCAGGACTCCTACGGGAGCCGAGCTCCGTCCACGACCCCGACCTCAAGGAGGACTCCGTCAGGACTCCTGTGGGAGCCGAGCTCCATCCACGACCTCAACCACAAGGAGGGCTCCGCCCGGGCTCCTACGGGAACCAGGCTCCGTCACCAGTTCCGACCACTGCCGAACTTCAGCCGACGAACCTGTACTTTCTGGCGCAACCCAGCAACCACTGTGATCCTGCTCCACTTCCCGCGATGGATTCTGCACAGCTCCATCATCCCCTGACAGACCGCTATGACGGCCACGACTCTGCTCCACTTCCTGCGGTGGATCCCGTGCGGCTCCATTATTCTCGGGCAGGCCGCTATGATGCTCACGATCCTGCTCCACCTCCTGTAATGGATACGGTACGATCCTTCCATCTGCTGGCAAGTCACGACAACGAACGCCGCTCAACTCCCTGCAGCAGACTCCACGTGGCACGCTGCAGTGAGGGCCACAGGTCTACTCCACTACTCCTCGCAGCAAATTCCTCCTGACGGTGGGCAGCCCACTACGAGATGGTTATGAACATCACTATCAGTCTGTTGAGCCCACAGCCTATATAAGGGGGACTTCAGATACGTTATTCTATAAGCCCTAATTCTTTACCTAAAAACTCTGCTAAATTCTCCGTTCGAGCACTCCATTCTTGTTGAGGCAGAGAACTGACTTGAGCATCGGAGGGTCTTGCCGGAGCAACCCCACCTCCGGTTTAGACTTCCTTTGCAGGTCCCAGTGGCGACCGCGACTCCCTCGACTCCAGCTTCTTCGACGCAAGTGGATTTTTGCACCAACAGCTTCATTAAGTAGATATACCCATAGCTTGATAGGTCATCTGTGAAGGTTATGAAGTAGAAATATCCACCTCTTGCACTTGAGCTCATGGGTCCACATACATCAAAATGTACCAGACTCAAGAGTTCACTGGCTCGCTCATCTTTTTCAGTAAAAGATGAATTGGTCATCTTCCCATGAAGACAGGACTCACAGGTTGGAAGTGATTCACAATCACCAACTTCAAGAATTTTTTCTTGAGCCAACCTGTTTATCCTGTTCTTATTGATATGATCTAGCCTACAGTGCCAAAGGTAGATTTCTGACATATTATCCATTCTAGGATGTTTACCGAAGGTTTGAACCACATTAACAGACAGTGATAGTAAGTAAATTCTATTATTTAATTATCCAACAAATATTGTAACACCATTCAAAATGATATTGCAAACATTTCTTTTTATTAAAAATTCATAACTGTACATGGCCAAAAGGCCTACAGAAATAATATTTAATAAAAAATTTAGACAATAGTGACATTCACTCAGAATTATATTACGAGAGTTGATTACAAGGTTCATGATTCCTAAAGTTAGAACTGAAACTTTGCTTCCATCTCCAACATTCAAGAACCTCTCACCTTCATCAAATCTCCTACTGACCTGCAGACCCTGCATCGAATTATAGATATGATAAGGGCTTTCGGTATCTAATACCCAGGCAGTAGTATCACAAATGACAAAGTTGCAAGGTGTTATCATATAATTACCTTGCTTCTTCTTCGGCCTGTTCGGGTCTAGGGAGGCAATGTATAGAGGACAGTTCCTCTTCCAGTGCCCCTACTTCTTGCAAAAGAAGCACTCCACCTGGCTCTGATTGGGCTTGCGCTTCTTGGTCTGACCCTGTGCAGACATCCCAGCATGCGGCTGCACCTTCTTATTCTTCTTCTTCTTGTTCTTCTTTCTTTTCTTAAAGGGTCGACGATCAGAAGAAGACAATCCCACAACATTCACCGACTCCTTATGGAGCTGGTGGTCCTTCTCAAAGTTTTGCAGCAACCCCAACAAGCCATGGTAGTTCACTGCAGGCTTTGTCATCCGAAAATGAGTAAGGAAGGGGAGGAAGGACTTGGGCAAAGAATTAAGGATCGCATCCTTACTGAGCTGCTCCTGCAACGAAAAGCTCAGTTTACTTAGGTGCTCAATCATTTCGATCATGTACAGTACATGATCAGTGACTGAAGCCCCATCCCTCATCTGAGCATTGAAAATGGTATAACTAGTTTTGTGCCTTTCAACATCATCAGGCGTGCCAAAGGAGTCTTCAACATTTGAAGCATCTTTTGCGGCTGGGCGTTCTTGAACCTGCGGCTGAACTCATCATTCATTGCCGCCAGCATTATGCACTGAATGGTGGTGCGATCATTGAGCCACTTCTGATAAGTGTCTCGGACCGTCCCTCTAGCATTCGGGGTTGGCTCCTCAGGTGCCGGATCCGTTACTACATAAAGGATCCGCTCATACTCAAGGATAATTTTCAATTTTCGATACCAGCTATCAAAATTAGGTCTCATAAGATTGTCATTATCTAATAATGATCAGAGCGATAGGGTAGTGGCTATAGCTGCATAAAGGAAAACCAGACCTTTATTAGTACATAAATTATTAATACTAAAGACTTGGACTTTAGTCTAAAGTTTCTCCCAGTATTTTTACGAACTGATAGCCTCAACCTCCAATTTGAAGAATTACTTTAATTCCTTAGTGGATACTAGAATCCACACAGACCACACATGAGCCCAACTTTGGTTGGTCAACCCATGTACATCTATGGGTAGGTTCATAACCAGTTGTTTCTCTAAACAACTTCTAGTAATCGATTTTGTCCCAGAACCTAATCAGTAGGCTTTGGCCTCCACTAAAAAGATCTGGTTAGGTCCAACCATTAACATGACTTGATTTGGTGAATCTGACCAATAAATAATCAGGCCCGACTTTGGCCGGCCAACCTGACCACCATCAGAAAGACTCAACCAAATGATCATATTATGAATGATAATTCTATTAGTCAATAAGCACCAGGCCTTTGGGCCTCCAGTGATTATTAAACTAATGGACTTATTATCACTCACTTAATGGGAGGCTATGACTTAGTTATCACTATAACTTAATCATTTTTAGAGACCTAATAATTTTTGAGAATTTTATTAAAGGATAGAAAAGAAGAAATTAACCAGCCAATTTTAATCCTCCCACTGACTTCACCAAGTCAGATTAAAAAAGATTTAATTAAAGCCGGCATTAGGAGTACCTAAATCAGTCACACTGATTTACCTAATGACATGGGTGAGCTCTAATCACCAAGTGATCTAAGCAAAACCTAACTCACCAAGTTGGCTAGATAAGTGAGATCAGTGGAAGGGATATGCCATTAACTCGTTAGAGATTGAATCAATGCGAGTAGCTCCTAGTTAAAAACCACTGGTCAGACTGTCGAACTTACCTTAGACACCAACTGGTTCATTAGTTTTAATTTGATCAACTTAATAAATAGGGTTCCATCGCATAGCCATGAATTAAGTCCATCTTGGTCTAGTTAAAGACATGGACCTATTCAACTACAACTATTGGAGTTGAGTCTAAAGTGTCCTTGACCTAATCTAATTCAGTTTTTGATTAGATTTGACCAATTACTCTAATTTAGTCCATTTCTTTAAGTTAACCTTAGGTCTAACCCAATTATGGACCTAATCCATCTAACCCATTGACCCACAAGTTTATGCAATTGTCTTAGGTCTTAATTCACAATTCTAGACCAACTAGACAACACTTAATTCTTTTAGTTAAGTATTTGGGCTGATGGGTCAGGATTTGGCATTTCAAAAATAATTTTTAAATTTGAAAGGTTTTATTTTTTGTTCACCAAATGTGTTGACTCATTTCACAAATGGATCAGCACATTTCATAAACAGCAATCCTATTGCTAATTACATAACAGAAAATAACTCAATCAAAATAAATCATGAATATTCTTTTAGATCTAATCTAACACATTCATGATAAATTTTATAATTGAACCTTTATAATTAAGTCTTTTCGCTGCTTCGTCTGTATGGGATATAATCGCTCGACACCCCTACCGCCATAGGAGAACCCTATCGAATGAGAGGAGATGGTCTTTAAACCCTACTTTTCTCCTATGACCGAACAACCATGGCAACCAACCCAATTAGACTACTTGCTACTTGGATCAAGTATATCTAAATATACCAATTTTAAAATTTAAATTTTAAATTTTAAATTTTAAATTTTGAATTTTAAATTTCAAATAAATTTCAAATTTCAAATTTCAAATTTCAAATTTTTGAATTTCAAATTTTAAATTTTAAATTTTAAATTTCAAATTTTGAATTTTAAATTTTGAATTTTAAATTTACAATTTCAAATAAATTTCAAATTTTAAATTTTAAATTTAAACTTTTAGATTACTACTTAATCTACGTATGCAAATGTATATCATATTTTAGAACCTGCTCTGATACCATTTGAAGTTAATTTTAGTGTAGGGGTAAAACGATAATTTTAAAACTTTTTTAAAATTATAATTTTATAGTAAAAATTATTAATTAATCTAATTAATTAATATATATTAACCCTACATAAGGATCTAAATATGATATATATAGCATGCATTTAAATTTAAAATTTTGAATTCTACAGTAAACATTTTACTGTTATATGTTTAGAACACATTACCTTCATGCAGGTAGTCAATCGCTGTAGTCTGATCATCGTCAGAAAGGTCTGATTATTGTAATATAGCAACATAGTATGTCTGGCCTCTACAGATCATCCACATGAAGCTCCCGATCTGATCGGCTCCTCACGAATGCTAGTTCGTTGCAGAACCCTTTCAATGGTCGATGCTGATCGAACTCCTTCGATCGGTGTCTGCCGACCACTTGGATACTCTGGATCATCAGCAAAGAAACTTGAGAGATTGATGAAGCTCTCTCTAAAATTTGGTGGGCTCACGACACTCATAGCTCACCTTCTCACTTTCTGAACCCTAGGCAGAAACCCTAGGGTACTCACAAAAGACCCTGTGCCCTTTCTCTCTTCTTTTCTTTTCTTTTCTTTTCTCATGTAGAAGGTCTTTCTTATGCCACCCTTTCTCTCTTGGATCAGATATGCGCACACCCCACCTTCTCTTTCTTTTTAAAATGGTGCAAGACCGCATCTTTACAATATTCTCACCGCGTGAGAGGATAAAGCTAGGTGGTTGCTCACTTGAATTCAAATCGAATTTGAATTCAAATGCCAACCAACCAATCTTTATCCACTCTTGGCATGAGAAGAAGGGGGCGTGGGTTCTTTGGGCATGGAGAGTTTACATGAGAAACTTTTTCTTGTGTAGAGCAAGTGGCGCACAAGTGGATAAGGTGGCGCATGGGATTAGTTGCTCATTCAAATTCAAACATCATTTGAATTTGAATGGCCAACTAATCAATATTTATCCATTCAAATGGCGCACAAGGGAGGGGTGTGGGAAGGCTTCTGCGTGGGAGAAAATTTATGAGAACTCATTTCTCGAGAATTCAAATAGGCACAGGTGAGGTGAGGTGGCACAGGGAGATAAGTCAAGGTGGTTTCAAATATTAAATCAACCTAATTGAACCAACCTTATTAAAATAGGTTAGGCAAAATTAGACTAAGTTAAATCCAACATAATTAGGCTTAATTAGGCTCAATAAAATCTTAATCAAATCAAAAATTGACTAAGCCTAACCCTTGATCAGATCAGGGACCAAACCACCTTGGCGATTAGGTCAACTCTTAACCTAATCGGGTCAAACCCAACTGAATCTAATTCAATTGGACTTGATCCAAAAAATAATTACTCAATCAAATTAAGTTAATTAGTGATCAAATCACTAATTAAACCTCTCATTAATACTGAGTCCAAATTCGATGGGCAATCAGACATCAAAGTCCATCGATATGAAACCTTGATCGAAGAGTCCCAAACCAATGGGACTCTTGACTCCGGTACTCAAAATGTGTGAAACTCGTGATCAGAGAATCCTGATTCTCGATCACAAAGTCTCAGACACGTAGGACTCAGAGTCCCTGAGCATTAGGACTCTTGGTCGAAGAGTCTCAGTCCAGTGGGACTCTTCACCAGCCATCAGATCAGATAGGAACCTCTAATGTGTGTGACCCCACAGGTTCGAACCTAAGCCGGTAGCACAGAAACCAATTTTGTTACTAATTGAAGTGACCATCTAGCAATGGTACCCGACATCTGGATAGGTCGAATAGTCACAATCGCAACATTCAGAACCTACGAGAATATGATTACTGTATAATTCATCCCTTTTGACCCTTGTGTATAGGACGACTCAGGGTTAAACTATCAACCCTGATCAGATCATCCGAATCGTGCTCAACTCAAACAGTCCTGTGACTCCTCACTAGGACTACCCTGATCAAGATTTTACTAAATTGAAATACGACTGTACACAGCTCTTGAACTGGAGTGGTCAATCCCATCTTGACACACGCACCAACAAGTCAAGTACTTGACTAACCTAGCAACCTTCCGTCACTGAATTAAAAATTCAGGTAATCCAGTACCTAAGTGCAGTGAGTTGCTTGCAAGTCACTGTGGCAGTCTCAAGTCGGAGGGGCAGTTATACCTATATCCCATTGGAGCAAATCTTGACAGCAGAAAAAACTCTGAAGTTGGTCACGTTTAGTGCAGATGTACCTTTATATCTCATCTATATGCCATACCAGTGTCTCCACACTCCTTGGTTAAGAGAACAACCAACCCATATGGCAGACAATGACCTATGCTTAATAAACGTTGTTGTCCTTGGTAATAACATATCATTTGGTCACAAACAGATTTAAGGACTAAATGATAAATCCTCCTTTGTCGAGTCTAAATAGTCCTAAGGACTTCACCACAACACAGGAGTTCATTAGAAGATGAAATAATTTGTGATGAAAAATACCAAAATAACTTTTATTAATTTCTAATCCATATACTAATACAAGAATGAGCACAACCATCAACAGACTGATGATTGGCTTTGGGATACTATTTCCAACAAAATTATCTCCTATTGATCCTATTCTTGTTAAATAATCGAGCTTAAATTACCAAAGATAGGCATTTGTGATATAATCTGCTTTAGGATGTTTGATTAATGTGTACATTACACTAACAGACTGTGACCTTTCATAAATACCATTTCTTAGTTGTCCACATGATGTTGACATCATTCATAATGATATCATAAAAATTATTAAATAATAGTGACAATCACTAAAATGACATTGTTAGAATTGAAAATAAGCTTGAAGATTTTTAAAATCAGGATTAGAATGTAACTTTCATCTCCAACATTCAGAAACTTCTTGCCATTTTCAAACTTTCCACTAACCTGAAATTATTGCAACAGTTTGCATGAACTTTCAATATCCAATATCCAGATGGTAGTGTCACAGATAGAGAAGTCACAAGGTGTTATAAATACCTTATCCAGCAATCTTTTGTTGATTTTTCTTCCTTAGCCTATTCTGATCAAGTGACTCTGCCAAACTAGGTTAATCTTAGACTCTTTGTTAGTTCGAGCTCATTAGTCCAAGCATGACTCTCTTGCACCTTTCTTTTCTTTCTTAAAGGATTGTTGCCCCACTGAAGACACATCTTCAATAATGCAAAAGAACTCCTTCAACTTTTGAAGAATTTCCTCCCATCGAGCATCATCAAATTTACAACTAAATTCATGATTTTTTGCTACACTCAAAAATATCACACAATGATATGATCATTTGGCCACTTCTAATAAGTATCTTTGATCGCATCATATGTGTTGGACATAGAAACTTCAGATGTTGAATCCATAATCATATTTAGGATCCATTCGTACTCTAGAACTATATGCAATTTTTGATACTATCTATCAAAATTGAGTCCTATAAATAAGTCACTATCAAATAGTGAATGGAGTAACGGACATCTAACCATAACTGAAAGAAAAATACAAGACCTCTATGTTTATGAATTGATTAAACCTAAAGACTTGGACTTTAGTCTAAAGGTTCTCCCATTATTTTAGTCAAATTGATAGCCTTTACCTCCAATATGAGGAATTACCCTAATTCTTTAGTGGATACTAGAATCCACAAGGACTGTATACAAGCTCGAGGATGGCTCGATCAAACCATATGCATCTATTGGTAGGTTCTCAATCAATTATTTTTTTAAATAATTTTTAGTAATTAATTTTATCTCAGATTTTATTTCAGTAGGTGATGGGTCTCCACTGAAAGTTTCAGTTAGGTCAAATCATTAACATGAACCTACTCAGTATTTCTAACTAATGAATGATCAGACCCGAGGATGGCTCGGTTAATCCAACTATCATCAGATAGTACAATAAAGTCATCATATGATAAATGATAATTCCATCATTCTGAGAGAACACCAAACGGATGGTGCCTACAATGTCAATCAAAAATAATGGACCCATTACCATTCACCTTAATGGGAGGCTATGATCTAGTTATCTCCATAACAAGCTCATTTTATGGATCTAATAATTTAGAAGATTTAAGAATTAGTTTAGAGAAGAGATGAGAAGAGATCAACCAGTAAACCATAATTCTCCCACTGACTTCACTAAGTCATTGAATTAGATTAGGGTTATGCTGGTTGAAATGGCACATAGATCAATCATACCGATCAACTTTAATGACATGGGTAAACTCAAATCACTTAGCGGTCTAATCAAGACATAATCCATCAAATTGGCTAGGTAAGTGAGATCAATGGGAGGATCTGCTAAGCTTGCCTTAGACACTATCAAAATGGCTAGATAAGCCGCTTCCAATTAAAAACCACTGATCAAAATATCAAATTTACCTTAGACACCAATTGATTAATTAGTTTTGATTTGACCAACCTAATGATTTTGGTTCAACCACTGAGCCACAATCAAGGTCCATTTGATCTAATCAAAGACATGGACTTGACATCTACAACTATTATATTAGAAAAATTTTGATTAATCTAATTCAATATTTGATTAGACTTAATTAATTTCTCTACATGATCAATTAATTCTTTGATTCTAACCTTAGGTCTAATCCAATTAAAAGGATCTAATTTGAGCTAACCCATGCCTCTATATTTTATGCAATGTCATTAGATCTTTAATTCATAATTCTAGATCTAATTGGTTCCACACTTATTCTCAATTAAGTTTTAGCATTAACATAGGTTTAGGTTTAGATTTGAAATAATTTCAATCTTTTTATTTTATAAATAATTTATAATAAATATTATGTAAAGAATTTTTATTCTGAAACTGGATCGACTCAATTAACATTGAGCCAGCTACACAAGAGGACTAGGTCAACTCAGTTCAAACTTGGATTGACTCAGTGATTGTGCGAGCACATTTTAGATTTAAAAAATCTTGCATAATCCTAAAATAAAATCAATCATAAACACTTTTTAGATCACATCTAAAATTTTTTATGATTTGATATTTTATTTTCTCATGCTTAAAATAATTTTAATTACATAGATTAGATGTCTTATATTTCATACAACTTTGTATCACATACAACAAACCTAGAATTTCAAGATCTAAGATTTTGCAAAAAAATAAGTTCTTCCTTTTGTATTTATCTTTATGAGATTTAATCACATGGTGTCTCTTATCGTCATAAGAGTACCCCATCGAATGAGAAGAGAGGGCCTTTAAATCTTTCTTGCTCCTATGATCGGATGGCTTGGTGATCAACCCAATCCAAGTACTTGCTAATCGGATCATCTAATCTAATCGCATATCACATATGCATGAATTTAGATCTAATATAAATTAAATCAAATATAATTATAATTTTAGATCATATTTAAATTAGATTATAAATATCACATGCAATACACAAAATTAGATTTTATCAACGATCAGCACAAACTAGGACAATCTTTTTACTATAAGGGATAAACCCTACAGTAGGACAATCTTATGTCAGTTTGTGTGATCAACCATTAATTAAATTTAAATTAAAATACCATATATTAGATCTAAATAAAATTAAATTTTAGATTTAATATACATATATAACATGTCATAACAAACTTAGGCTCTGATACCACTATTGAAAAATATAGGTGATTTCATGCATATATTTTGAATTTTTTTGAATAAATTATAGTGAAAGATAATTAGATTAATTAAATTAATCTAATATATATGATCTAATCATCAAACTAATCTACTCTAAGATCTATGACAGATATGTTGCATATAAAATCTAAAAAATATTGAAGATAAAATTAACATGTATGCATGTGAGTAGTAGATCATATCTACTTCTAATCTGAGTTTAAAACTCGATACCTGAGTGTGGATCGATGATCGCTACTATTGAGAGATATAGTAGAGAAGATCTTTACTGATTTCTCATAGCCGCACATACGTCTGGTCTCTACGAAAAATTTACTCGAAGCCCCAATCTGATCAGTCTTTTCGAGAGTGCTAGCTCGTGTGAAGACCTTCTTCTTGGCTGATCTAGATCTTTTTTTTAAATATCTAGCATCTTTTTAGAGGATGAAGATGAACTTATAGAGGAGCTTAAGAGGTGAAAAAAAAATAAAGAGAAAAATAATTTTTTTCTTATTTTTTCTCTCTCCCTAAACCCAAAGGTATAAAATCTTAGAAAATAGATTTTGCACACACCCCAAGAAGAAGGACTCTCCTCTTCTTTTTTCACACCATGAACCCATGCCCAACTCCTTTCAACCTGAAGGCCTCTCTCTCAAGTCTCTTATATGTACAAGAATAAAATAAAACTCTTTTTATTTCAACATGTAAGGAGGTGGGATGAAGAGTCCTAGAGATCATGGACTCTTGATGTGTTGTCATCCCTACTCAAAAATTTATACCAAAATATGTCAAAAAAATATGAGATGCCCCTTCTCATATTTTTTTATAGTAAATTAATTCTCCAACTAATCTCCTACAAAAAATATCTTCAAAATGTTGCACATATAAGGTGAGAAAAATAAGTTGACGGCAAGGTCTTAGAGATAATGTCAAACATTATCTATATGGTATCCTATGTCAAATCATATTTGAACATATCATTTAAAATCTGATCCTACCCAAATTTGGATGTGAGATAGAAAAAGAAAAGACTCTTTGGTGTAAAAAAATCTCATATAAAAATTATTTGTACATGAGGATATATGATGTCAAAGTGGGTTGGCGCAAAAGAGAAGAGTTCTATTCTAATAAGGACTCTTAATTTCTTTATTTGAATCCAAACCAAATCACATCTAGTTTAGCCCAAATAAAATATATAAAATCTAATCTAATTAAGTTCATAAATTTTAAATCAAATTTTAATCAAATTAAAAATTAATTAAACCAAAGTCTTAATCAAATCAGGAACTATTCTCCCTTAGCGATTAGGTCATCTCATAACCTAATCGGGTTAAACCTAATTGAATCTAATTCAATTAGATTTTATTTAATTTTATTTACTTAATCAAATTGAGCTAATCATCAATCTAATTACTAATTACTTCTTCATTAATTTACTAATACTTAGTGAATAAATTTATTATAACTTTTGCATAAGGTGAATCATCAATCGAATTGACGATTAAGCCCTTGAATGATTCTCAATCGTTGATCAATCACATGATCAGTCAGAAAATTTTTTTGAGTGTGACTCTATAGATTCAAACCTAAGTTAATAATACAAGAATAATTTTTTGAACCAATCAATGTAACCATCTAGCAATGGTGACCCGACGTTTGGATAGGTCGAATGAAGTCGAAGCAACATTCAAGAACCTATTAGTGTATGGTTACTGTATACTTCATCCCTTTAACTCTAATGCTCAAAAGCAATCAAAGATTTAACTGTGAATCCTAGATAAGTCATCCACATTATATTTCAATCTTTTAGATCCATCTCATGGATTATCTGAGCCTTTGTTTTGCTAAATTGAAATACATTGATACATTAACTCCTACTAATTCGGAGGGATCAATCCCACTTCACTCATGCACCGACTTGATAAGTACTTGAATGCATCTAAAAATCTTCTATCACTGAATTATAAATTCAGATAGTCTGACATCAAAGTACAGTGAGTTGCTTGTAAGTCACCATAGTGATTTCATGTCGGAGGGACACTTATACCCATACCCATCGTGAGCTACCCTTATCAACAGAGTGCTCTATAGTTGTTCATGTTCAGTGATGATGTACTTTTATATCTCACTTGCGTGCCATACCAGTGTTTCCACATTATTTAATTATGAGGACAACCAATGTATATGGCACACAACAACCTACACTTGATATCGCTATCGTCCTAGTAATAGCATATCGTTTGGTCGCGAACCAGTTTAAGGATTACACGATAAATCTTCTTTTATCGATCAATGTAATTCTAAAGACTTCATCACAATATGAGAGTTCATTAGAAGATGTAACCTTCTGATAAAAAAAATCAAATAACTTTTATTATTTATCAATTTATATATAATTATAATTAGTACAATCATCAAACGATTGGCTTTAGGACATATTTCCCAATATGCCTGTGGTCCAGCATGGACCACATAAGGAAGAGGGACCTGTGAGCCATGTGAAGACTTTTCATGCATCCATTTCTGCAAGCCCGCATCTGTTTCTCCTTCAAAATCATCTTCTTTTGAGTTAATGCCATATGTGTCCTCTTCCTTTCCTTCTTTAGCTTCTTGCCGTGCATATGCTATTAGAAAATTAGATAGACAGCATGTGTAGATTTCAAAACTTTCTAGAGATCAAATGTAAATCTATCCAAATCTAAGAGAAAGTACATATCATCAATCTAAAATTTAAAAAAAATTATGAGATCAGATCTTATTATCTTGACACGGATAGATATTCACCGCTTCTGATAATCTCAGATTCGTAAAAGATTAAGCTGCACACGTGTCCGACCTCCACGGGTATCCACCAAAATCTATCTCGAACTTCTTTCATCTCGTAGAAGATTCTTCTTTTTAAGAAGAATCTTGGCCTTAAAGACTTTGATCAACTCTTTTGATCTTAACTACGAGATCAACTCCTTAATCTGCAGTCTTCTTCTTCTTCTCCTCAATCCTTAATCTCTAAGTCACTAATACTTCTTCTTGGCATGTGAAAGAGAGAGCACCCAACTTTTGGATGTGGAAAGGAAGAAAATGATGAGAGAAGGCATGGAGATAGAGAGAGAGAGAGTTTTATTGATCAAAAATTTATTCTGTGAAACCTTAAAGACCACCCATTATATATAGACACTGCCCTAACACATATTAGGAACCCAATTATCTTAAAAAGGTAAATTCTATTGGAGCATGATCTCGGGTCCTCCCATGGACCTTGGGTGCAGCAAAACCAGCAACGAACAGATCTGGAAACTTCTGGACTCGATCTAAGGCCCTTGACGAAATCAGTCTGGTTGCTGTCTTCTTCGTCAGCCTTTCGTTCCAGATGAAGAACGTCTCTGAAATCACCTCTAAAAAATTCAAGATCTGGTACCCAACTAGATCAGGCCTGGACCGGGGTTTTTTAATTTGTAGATCTCAAATCAAAGCATTCTAGATAAAAAAGAAGGTAGATGGAGATAGACCTCACAGATCTATCCTGCTGCAGCCTTTCCTGTAGATCTGTTGATGGAGATCTCATCCGTGCCTCAAACGACCTCAGATCAACTCCAGATCTGAGAGGGACTTATATCAACCTCTTCTCAAGAGATTTTAGGTCCTCAATCTGATGCTTCGATGGCTGCAAGAGAGGGAGAGAAGAAAATGGCTGGCGGCTGCAAGGGGGAAGGGGCTTGCACCTCCTTGCTTTTCCTGCCTTTTCGGGACCTGGCGGCAAAAAACCCTAGGGTTTCTTGCTCCTGGGGCATGGAGAATGGCTGGAGAGAGAGGGAGAAGAGAGAGAGAGACTTGGGAGAAAGAGTTATGTATTTCTTGGCTTAATTAAACATATACAAGTACATGTATATATAAACACAGGGTCAAGTGACCCAAATCCAAAACTCCCTTGACCAACTCTATGGGAGATTAGGTTAACCCAAGCCCATGTACACCTATGACTCAACCTAATCTCACCTATCCTGGGCCCAGACCAGACCCATAAAGAGTTGGTCCCTTGAGGCCCACATAACCTAGACCTCAAGAACCCGAAAGGCCCACAGCCTTTCAACCTAGGGCCCAACTAGCCCTAGAGCCTCCATGAAGCCCTCATGAATGATGGACTTTGGCCTTAGCCTTGATCCCCTGGGCCTTGGGCACACCACCTGGATCATAACAATCTCCACCTTGGTATCCCAAGGCCTCAACCAGCTCCACTCTGTCCATCAGCCGCATCAGCTCAACACATCTCTGAAAGCTGTCCCGTGGAAGTACCTTCGTAAGTGCATCAGCTGGGTTCTCCTTGGTGTGTACCTTTACCAGCTCCACCTCGCCATCCTTCACAAGCTCCCTGATCTGATGATATCGAATGTCGATGTGCTTTATCCTTGCATGATAGACTGAGTTCTGTGCTAATAGAAGTGCACTCTGGCTGTCACAGTGCACTCTAATGGCCTCCTGAGTAAGGCCCATCTCCGTCAACAAACCCTTCAGCCAAATTGCCTCCTTAGCTGCTTCTGTCAGCCCGATGTATTCCACCTCTGTAGTGGATAGGGCCGTGATAGGCTGCAGAGACGATCTCCAAGAAATAGGACCTCCATACAGGCTAAAGATGAAGCCTGTCGTAGACCTCTGGGTATCCACATCTCCACCGAAGTCTGCATCTACATAACCGCCAATCAGCCCCTGAGCCTCCCTGGACATGTTAGAGTATCCCACTGCACCTCCTCTCTGTCTGTAGCAAATGCTAACTCCAACTGAACCTACCAGGTATCTGAATATCCACTTCAGAGCTCTCCAGTGCTCCCTGCCAGGCTGCGCCATGAACCTGTTAACCTGACTCACTGCATGAGCGATGTCTGGCCTACAACAGACCATCGCATACATCAAGCTCCCAACTCCTAAAGCATAAGGAACCTTCTCCATCTCCTGAGCCTCCACCTCAGTCTGTGGTGCCATGGTCTTCGAGAGTCTGAAGTGACCGACAAGTGGCAGCTTCGTCGGCTTTGCACCCTTCATCCCGAACCTCTATAAGACCTTCTATATGTAGCGCCCCTGAGATAGATGCAGCACCCTCCAGGCTCGGTCTCTAAAAATCTCCATGCCTAGGATCTTCCTTGCAGGGCCCAAATCCTTCATCTCAAACTCTCGAGATAAGGATGCCTTCAGATCCTGCACAACCTTCCTACTCTTGCTTGCTATAAGCATGTCATCCACATACAAGAGTAGGAACACCCTAGAACCATCCTCAAGAGACTGAACATAAACACAGGGATCAAACTCACACCTGGAAAGTCCAATGCTACGCACATAGGAGTCGAACCGCTTGTACCATTGCCTTGGTGACTGTCTCAGCCCGTATAGTGACTTCTGCAACAAACAAACCTTTCCCTCTGATCCTGGATCCCTGAAATTGGGAGGCTGCTCCATGTAAATCCTCTCCTCCAAATGCCTATGGAGGAACACCATCTTGACATCCATCTGCTCCAGCTCTAAATCTTGAGCTACTACAATGCTCAGCAACACTCTGATGGAAGTATGTCTGACGATGGGAGAGAAGACCTCACTGAAGTCGATGCCTTCCTTTTGGGAGTATCCCTTGGCCACTAACCTCACCTTGAATCTGATACCTCCCTGCTCTGAAGGCCCTTCCTTGCGACTGTAGACCCATTTGCAGTCAATGGTCCTCTTCCCCTGTGGCAACTACACCAATCGCCACGTCTGGTTCTTATGGAGAGACTGCATCTCCTCGAACATCGCCTGGACCTACCGCTCTCTGTCCTAGCTCTCAATAGCCTCCTGATATGTATATGGGTCTTTGTTCACTGTCACCAGGGCATTTGACAGTATCTCTTCGAAGCCATATCGGTCCGGTTGCCTGATGGTCCTCTTGGGCTTGTGTAGGGCAACACCGATATCAGTCCTCGATCCAGCTTGCTCCTGCTGGACCTCTCCACCTCGATCATCCATCCGAGTCCTCTCCACCTGTGGAGACACCTTAGGTAGGTGCTCCACCTGAATGTCATGTCCTCCAGTAGTACCTACAAGAGACAAAATCAAAGAGATTAGCTGTCCAGTAGCGCCCTGCTGGACCTCCTCCTGCTCCTGCTGCTTCTCCATGCCTGTTCGCCTCCGTAGGACTGACTCCTCATCAAAAGTCACATCTCGACTAATGATGACCTTCTTTTCTAAGGGATCCCACAGCCTGTATCCCTTGACTCCTCGCGGATAGCCTAGAAACACCGCCTTGCGTGATCTAGCGTCTAGCTTGCTCCGCTCACCAGCTCCAATGTATACATAGGCCGTGCACCCAAATACACGTAGATGGCCCAACCCAACTGTCCTCCCAGACCACACCTCCTTTGAAAGCCTGCCAACCAACCTGGTGTGAGGTGACCGATTGACCAAGTAACCCACTACGTCTACTGTGTCAACCCAGAACTCCTTTGGAAGCCCTATCTGTAGCCTCATGTATCGTGCCTTTTCCAGAAGTATTCTGTTCATCCTCTCGGCCACCCCATTCTGCTGTGGAGTCCCCTTAACTGAGAAGTGTCTCCTGATCCCACACTCCTCACAGTAGTCCTGGAACTCTCTGCTAGTGTACTCTCTGCCATTGTCTGACCTCAAACACTTCACGCTCCTCCCCTGCTCTTTCTCCACCTCAGCTTTCCAGATCTTGAACTTGGTGAAAACCTCTGACTTCTCTCTCATGAAGTAAATCCAAAGTTTTCTTGAGAAATCATTAATCAGGGTCATGAAGTATCTGACTCCATTCCTAGCTAAAACTGGGGCTGGTCCCCACACATCCGTGTGTACTAACTCCAGAGTGGCTGCACTACAGGCTGTACTGATGTTGAACTGAACTCTCCTCTGCTTTCCCATCTGGCAAGGCTCACAGATCTCTCCTGTAGCACCATCCTCCAGATCAGAGATGAGTCCTCTCCTGCTCAACTCCCTCAGCCCCCTGTCACCCATGTGGCCTAGGCGGTAGTACCACATCCTGTAAGCCCCCTACTGGTCCTGTGCTGCAGCTGCTGCATCAGACTCTCCGGTAACCATAGATCCCTCCATGCGATAGAGGTTATTGTCCAACCTCCTACCTCTCATCACCACCATAGCTCCATTGGAGATGTTCAGTACTCTGCTTCTAGCCCTACTGCTGAAGCTGTATCCACTGCGCTCCAAGTAGCCTAGTGACACTAGATTATTTTCCAGCTCTGAGATGTGCTTTACATTTGTCAATGTTCTCACAATCCCATCAAACATCCTCACCATGACTGTCCCTATCCCATCCACCTTGCAAGGATGATTGTCGCCTAGAGTCACTGATCCCTCATCTGTCTTGGTGTATGTCACAAACCAAGACCTGTGTGGTGTGTAGTGATGTGAGCACGCAGAGTCTAGTGTCCACTCCTCTGTGTAATGCCTGTGACCATCTGATACCACAAGTAGATCATCCTCCACCTGCTACCCAGCAACTACACTCACTGATTCTGAGCCACTTCTTTCTCCCTTCTTGCTCTTCCATAGTGGACATTCTCGCTTGAAGTGCCCAAACTTGTTGCACTTGAAGCATTTCATCTCTTTCTTTCACTTTCTGGACGTGGACCGCCCCCTGGACTTGCTTCTGCCTCTGCCTCTACCTGTCCTCTCCCCTACTGCCAAACCCTCCTAGGGAGCCTGATCTCTGGTCAACTTTTTTCTTTGCTCATTAGACCTCAGCACCGAGACCATGTCCTCATATTCCAGAGTCTCCTTGCCGTAGAGCAGTGTAGTCACCAAAGAGTCATATGATCCTAGCAGCGAACACAAAAGCAATAGGGACTTGTCCTCCTCATCCAGCTTCACCCCGATATTCATCAACTCCATGCACAACTAGTTGAACCTCTGAATGTGGCCAATCACATCAGATCCCTCCTGCATCTGAAGAATGTACAACCTCTTCTTCAACATTAGCTTGTTGCACATATTCTTCCCCATATACATGGTGTGCAACTTCGACCAAAGGCCCTTCGGGGTCTTTTCTTCCAGCACTGAATACAATGCCGCATCCGCCAAACATCCTCTAATCATCGAGCATGCTTTCTTCTCCAACGATGCCCACTGTCTATCTGTCATTCCCTCAGGCTTCTCATCCAAAGCCTGAACCAGATCTGCTTGCACCAGAAGATCCTCCACCCAAATTTTTCACATGAAAAAATTTCTCTTGCCATCAAACTTCTCGAAATCGACCTTCATATTGTTGTCCATAACTGGATCCAAGCCAAACAAGCAATATAAAATCAAGAAGTGTAGAATATACCTTGATGGTACCTTACTGAAAATTTTTAGCACTTGGGATCTTCAACTTCTCGTGCTTGGAACCGCTTCCTCACCATCGTGGCTCTGATACCAACTA
Organism: Elaeis guineensis; assembly: GCF_000442705.2. Taxonomy (NCBI): domain Eukaryota; kingdom Viridiplantae; phylum Streptophyta; class Magnoliopsida; order Arecales; family Arecaceae; genus Elaeis; species Elaeis guineensis. Next base: position 83,915,112 of record NC_026002.2, read on the forward strand.
TTGGAGCATGATTCTGGCTCCTCCCATGGACCTTGGGTGCTACAAAACCAGCAACGAACAGATCTGAAGACTTCTGGACTCGATCTAAGGCCCTTGACAAAATCAGCCTGGTTGCTGTCTTCTTCATCAGCCTTTCATTCCAGATGAAGAATGCCTCTGAAATCACCTCTAAAAAATCCAAGATCTAGTACCCAACTAGACCAGGCCTGGACTAAGGTCTTTCAATTCATAGATCTCAAATCGGGGTATTCTAGATAGGGAAGAAGGTAGATGGAGACAGACCTCGCAGATCTGTCCTGCTGCAGCCTTTCCTGTAGATCTGTTGATGGAGATCTCACCCGCACCTCAAACAACCTCAAATCAACTCCAGATCTGAGAGAGACTTGTATCAACCTCTTCTCAAGAGATTCTAAGTTCTGGATCTGATGCTTGGGCAGCTACAAGAGAGGGAGAGAAGAAAATGGCTGGCAGCTGCAAGGGGGAAGGGGCTTGCGCCTCCTTGCTTTTCCTGCCTTTGTGGGACCTGACGGCAAGAAACCCTAGGGTTTCTTGCTTCTGGGGCATGGAGAATGGCTGGAGAGAGAGGGAGAAGAGAGAGAAAGACTTGGGAGAAAGAGTTCTATATTTTTTGGCTTAATCAAACCTATACAAGTACATGTATATATAAACACAGGGTCAAGTGACCCAAACCCAAAACTCCCTTGACCAACTCTATGGGAGATTAGGTTAACCCAAGCCCATGTACACACATGACTCGACCTAATCTCACCTATCCTGGGTCCAGACCTAGCCCATAAAGAATTGATCCCTTGAGGCCCACATAACCTAAACCTCAAGAACCCGAAAGGCCCACAGCCTTTCAACCTAGGGCCCAACTAGCCCTAGAGCCTCCATGAAGCCCTCATGAATGATGGACCTTGGCCTTAGCCTTGGTCTCCTAGGCCTTGGGCACACCACTTGGATCATAATAAATTCTTGTTTCATAAGAATCCTCTACCTTTTTAATCTAATTTTTATCAAATAAAATCAAATGTAAATAGTAATTAATCAGTCCTTTTAAGCATGTACAAGAGGCATCATGTGAATATATGTCAGGTAGTTGGGGCACCTACTCTTGGTGCCCCACAAAGGGATCTTTAGCCAAAAAGAGAAGGGTGTGGACCCACTCTCTCTCCTCCATGCCATGACACATAAGAGGTGGTGGGTCCCTTAAATATTTGGCACCCAAAATTTTCCAAAAAGAAAAAGATATGCCACTCAATCTTCTATCTATTCCACATGCATACTTAGAGATAATCAGGAGATAAAGAAGAGATAATGTTAGGATAATTATGCCAACTAATTGACTTAATCAAATCCTCTTGAGCTCATAATTAAGAGCCCAATAAAATTGAAATAGATTTAGGTTAAGTTTAAGGCTATTGACTTGATCGAATCAAAGTTTCGAGAAGAATTAGGTTTAACCATGTGCTATCATGGTTCTCATAAACCTAATAGGATTTCAATAAACCCTAACCCAATTCACAAATTCGAGATTGAATCCCTTAATGTGTGACCTCATAGATTCCGTTCTATCAGGTAGTGAGATATATTATGATTTTTGTTACAGTATCATCGAAACTCTTTTTAATGGATTAGAATATTTTCAATTTTATCCTTTGAGGACCATCGATCATCAAGATGACTTTCGATGAGTCTCACAATCTACCAGTAACATCTAACGGTATATAGTGACAACCCAGTAGTATGAAAGTATGAATCTCTAGGTGCAGTTATCGTATAATTCAATCCTTCTATCATGAGTTCTGACTTGACGGAGGTCTTGGAGTGCTCGTCAGACCCCATCGTCAGTCATATACTAGATTTTCTCGACTCGAGTTCATTTATGAATTTTGTAAAAAATTTTTTTCAGTATTCACACTTGCTTTGGTCAAAGACTTTTTGAACTCAGTCTTACAAATTGCATAGAATTTTTTTTTTCTACCAAGATCGATAGATCCTATCTAGGTGCATCCTACTCCAAATAGCGAATCTGAACCTACTGAAGCCAACATACATAGCAAGGATCTGAATGGCTAGGGACCAAAGAAATATGTAGTCAAACCCAGTAGCCTCACTGCAAATAGCCACTAACACCGTAGGACAAAAGATCACTCACACCACTACAGCATCGAGAAGACCACTGACGAGTGAGTAGACATCCATATGATTCTTGTGTTGGTCACGCTCAGTGTAAGTTATTCTCTAACAATCACTTATACCTTCACCTCAGTGTCTCTACACCGTAGATCCAAGACTCATCTACCCATAAAGGAGGTGAATCGTGCATTGATCTCAAATGGATTGATCACTATCCTCCATGACGATCCTTTAATTGAGATTATTTAAAAATTTACTACTAATTAATGTATGTCTTAAATTCTTAACTCTTTAGGAATATACAAAAATCACCTTTGTTAATTTCTAGAATAAATCATGGACACATAAATATGATTGAAAAAAAAAAAATTATTAATAATAAAAATTATAAGTACAAGTATAGGTCCAAGAATTACATAATGTGTCTGCCAACAATTGGCTTCTAAAGCACAAATCCAACAAACTCCCACTTCATCTAAAGTCAATTGGCCATATACCTAAGACCCATCTTCTCAAGGTGGGCTTCGATCTTTTGCTGGCTGAGAGGCTTGGTCAGTAGGTTCGTCACACTCAGCGTGGAGTTGACGTTGTGTACCTCGACGAACTTCTTCTCGAGATATTCACGTATGATGTGAATTCGTCACTTTATGTGCTTGGACTTCTGGTGAGATCTTGGCTCCTTAACGAGAGCTATGGCACCGTTGTTGTCACTATGTAGTGCAATGGCATCTGATGGCATCACACCTAGTTCTGCAATGAACTTTTTGAACCAAAAGACTTTCTTAGTAGCTTCAGAAGCAGTGATATACTCGACTTGCATGGTCGAATCTGTAATGATCAACTGCTTGAAACTCTTCCAGCTAACCACACCACATTACACAGGAAGATACACCCTGATGTAGATTTTTTATTATCGACATCAGTCATAAAGTCTAAATCAATGTATCCCTCAACTTTCAGCTCCAATCCTCCACTAAAGACCAACATCAAATCTTTAGTCCTTCTCAAGTACTTAAGGATATTTTTAATAGCAATCAAGTATTCTTCATCTGGATTCACCTGATATCTACTCGTGACACTCACGATAAGTGCTATATCAGGGCATGTACATAACATGACATACGTGAGACTCCCTATTGTTGAAGCATAAGGGATCTTGCTCATGTATTGGATCTCCTCAGGTGTGTCAGGGCACATCTTCTTGGAGAGATGAATGCCATGTCTAAGGGGCAAAAGATCCCTCTTGGGATTTTTCATGCTGAACCTTTTCAGCACCCCTTTATGTATACATGCTGTGAGAGTCCTATCATTCTCTTGGATCTATCTTTATAGATCTTTATACCAAGAATGTAGGAAGCTTCTCCTAGGTCTTTCATGGCAAACTCTTTCGACAACCATATTTTGACCGATGTCAGCATGAAAATATTATTTTCAATCAAGAGGATGTCATCCACATACAATATGAGAAATGTGACAGCACTCCCATCGATCTTTTTGTACACATATGGCTCCTCCTTGTTCTTGATGAAATCAAATATTTTGATCACATCATTGATACGAGTGTTCTAACTTTGAGATGCTTGCTTGATTCCATATATGGATCTTTGCAGCTTGTAGACCTTGTGATCACTATCACTGGACGTAAAATCTAGAAGCTGCTCTATATAGATGTCTTCCTCAAGATATCTATTTAGAAAGGCAGTCATTACATCCATCTGCCAAATTTCATAACCATGAAATGCTGCTATGGTAAGCAGAGTACGGATGGATTTCAATATAGCTATGGATGAAAAGATTTCATGATAGTCGATGCCTTCACATTGACTATAACCTTTCATGAGTAGCCTTACCTTATAGGTCTCTTCTTTACCATCTGACCCAATCTTCTTTTTGTATATCCATTTACATCCAATAAGTACAATACCTTCAGGTGGATCTACTAAGGACCAAACCTTGTTAGAATGCATGGAGTCAATTTCTGACTTCATCGCATCCATCCATTTTTCGAAGTCTACATATAATATTGCTTCATTGTAAGTTTTGAGATCATTCCTAATATCTTTATCTCCCACAAGAAATGCTTTCTCTAAATTTTCTATAAGAATACCTAAGTATCTTTCAGAAGGATGGGAGACCTTACTTGATTTATGAGGTAGAGGAGGTATCACATCTACTAACTCATTATTGGGTTCAGGTCCTTGGACTTGATACTTTTCAGAGACTTTCTCTTCAAGCTCAATCTTCCTCCCACTGCCTCCATCTTGGATAAACTCTTTTTTCAAGAAGACAGCATAGTGGCTCATAATCACATTGTGATCCTCAGGAAGATAGAAGTAGTATCTCATAATTTTCTTAGGATACCCTATAAAACGAGCTCTAAAGGACCTAGCCTCTAACTTGTTTGTCTGCTATCACTTGACATGGGCCGGACATCTTCAGATCTTGAGATATCCAAGAGTTGGCTTCTTACCATGCCATAATTCATATGGTGTGGTAGGAATGGATTTAGAGGGAACCCAATTCAAGAGATGAACCGTAGAAAGCAAAGCAAGTCCTCAAAGAAAGTCAGAAAGATCTGTGAAGCTCATCATGGATCGAATCATATCTAATAGGGTCCAATTCCTCTTTTTGGATATTCTATTAAGCTGAGACATCCCTGGAGCTATCCACTGTGAGACTATGCCATTATCTTTGAGATAGATCTGAAATTTTTACTAAGGTATTCTTCTCCTCGATCTGATTGAAGAATCTTTATGGATTTTTAGTCTATTTTTCTATTTTATGTCTGAATTCTATGAACTTTTTAAAAGCTTCAGACTTTCAATGCATCAGATACATGAACCCATACCATGAATAATCATCAGTGAAGGTTATAAAGTAGATATAGCCACCCCTGGGTTGTACATTGAATAGATCACACACGTCAATGTATACCAAAGCTAATATCTTAGTGGCCCTTTCCCTTATCCCACAAAGATAGCTTGGTCATTTTTTTTTGAAGACACGATTCATAGACTGGATAAGACTCGAAAGTCAGTGATCCAAGAATACCATCATTTTTCTAGTTTGATGAGTCTGTCTTCTCCAATATGGCCTAACCTAAGGTGCCATAGATATTTTTGGCTAATCCTATCTCTAGATCTTTTAGACTCTATAGCATTCACATTTGCTCTTAATGTTTACACTTGCATCCATATGCAAATGAGAAAGACCGTCAATCAAGAAAGCACGTGCTAAAAGTTTATTTTTAAAATAAATAGAACACATATCTTTATTGAAATAAAAATTTTAATTATCCTGTACCAGTACAGAGATAGAAATTAAATTTCTACTAGCTACAAGTATATAGAAACAATCTTTCAAAAGCAAACTAAATCCTTATGGTAGTCGCAAGGGTAGATCCCGATGGCCAAAATAGCAACCCTTGCTCTATTGCTGATCTGGAGAGTGATTTCACCTTCTCTTAGCCTCCTAACTTCCTCAAGACCCTACATTAAAATGCACAAATGAGCACTTGAATCAAAATCAAGAACCCAACTAGAAGAAGAAGAATCTGTTAGATTAGTTTCAATAACGAGCTGTTGGAAAATATGTCTCAAAAGCCAATCGTCAATCTGTTGACGGTTGAGCAACCTTGTATTGTAATTGATTTGTTAATAAATAAAATATATTTTTGATATTTTCATTACAAGTTTTCATCTTCTAATGAACTCCGTTGTTATGATGAAGTCCTTAGGACTATTTAGGTTCGATAAAGAGAGAATTTATCAATTAGTCCTTAAAACTGTTCACGACCAAATGATAGGCTGTTAATAAGGACGACAGCTTCTATCGAGCATAGATTGTTGTAGGCCATATGGGTTGGTTGTCCTCTTAATCAAAGACTGTGAAGACACTGGTATGGCATACATATGAGATATAAGGGTACATCATCATTGAACATGATCAACATCAAAGCATTATGCTGTCGAGAATGTCTCTGATGGGATATAGGTATAAGTGTCCCTTAACCTGAGATCACCTCAGTGACTTGCAAGCAACTCATTGTGCTTTAGTACTGGACTAACTGAATTTCTAATTTAGTGACGGAAGGCTTTTGGGCACAGTTAAGTACTTGTGAAGTCAGAGTATGATCGAGATAGGATTGACCACTCCAAGAGTTGGAGAAGAATGAGTCACTATATTTTAATTTAGCAAAACCTTGGCCACGATAATCCATCAGATAGATTTGATATTTTAAAATACAATGTGGACAACTCGATCAGAGTTGACAATTGAACTTTGAGATATCCTATGAGCATTTTGATCAAGGGGATGAATTATATGAAAACTATATCTGCATAGGTTTTAAGGATGTTGTTCTACACATTCGACCTATCCGACCGTCGGATACCATTGCTAGAT